>NC_051180.1:52689221-52961580 GCF_013339695.2 Rhipicephalus sanguineus | reverse complement strand
TGGCGTCACGTACGCAAACGGCCTCAGCTTCACGTAAATCAGTGCAAAACATTCCATCACTCCCTATGTAGATAAAGCATGTTACACAAATTTTAATTTATATTTGTAGCCCCGCCATGGTGGTTTAGTGGTCATGGCGCTCGACTGCTGACCCGAAGGTCGAGGGATCGAATACCGGCCACGGCGGCTGCATTTTCTTGGAGGCCAAAATGTTTGAGGCCCGTGTACTTAGATTTAAGTGCACGTTAAAGAACCCCAGGTGGTCAAAATTTCCGGAGCCCTCCACTAAGGCGTCTCTCATAATCATATCGTGGTTTTGGAACGCTAACCCCAAATATTATTATAAATTTATTTTTGAACGAGTGGGGAGATGCCTTCGTTGAATAAACAACTGACTTATTGATTCAACATTCCCACCATAGCTTCTTGGTTTAGACGCAGAACATTGACACGACAAGCCGCCAATCGTGTTGCAAGAATGAGAATTCATTTACCATAATATATACCGGCCAACTCATTCGTTCTGCGAAAACCTAAGACGTGCGTATTGAATACATTTTAAGCGTTTATTACTAGTGGCACATACACTGAGTAAAATACAGCGCACAAGGGGAGGAGCAAAAGGGGAAGGTGCTTTGTTGTAGCTAGAACTGTAGTCATAAACGTAGAGGTCGCCTTTGTGGCGGGCTATCTCTACTCCTTTCTTTTCCAGTGATGAGCGCTCAGTCACGAAATGAAAACTGACGTTTTTCATCATTCCCCTTTGTCAACAGGCGTCAGGAAAAAAGTCCGTCACTACTCGCACCACGTTATGCAGCTGCAGCTTTTTATGGAGCGTTGACAGCGTCTCAAGCAAACAGGAAACTAAGGCTCTGAAGTAACAAAAAATAGCAAAAACAAAAAAAGATCGCTTTTCTTGCATTGTTTCTGAAAACTGCCCTGGTGTCTAGACGGCGAATATTCCAATAACATTAGCAGCAGTGGGATCTTTGTTTCAAATCAGTGCAACGAGACTACCCTGCGGATGGATTTATGGATGGATTGATGGAGGGGCAGGAGTCGGGTGGGATGTATTGTATTGGATGGGATGGATGTATGAATGGATAGATTGATTGGATTGGATGGATGGATCGATGAATGCATGAATGAGATGGACGGATGGATACTTCTTTCTTTCTTTCTTTCTTTCTTTCTTTCTTTCTTTCTTTCTTTCTTTCTTTCTTTCTTTCTTTCTTTCTTTCTTTCTCTCTTTCTTTCTTTCTTTCTTTCTCTCTTTCTTTCTTTCTTTCTTTCTTTCTTTCTTTCTTTCTTTTATTTATTTATTTATTTATTTATTTATTTATTTATTTATTTATTTATTTATTTCTTACGATAAGCGATAAGTCTACAGCGATACGTCTTAAGCGATAAGTCTACAGGCACACGAAGGTTCCAAAATGTTGCCAAGTCGTATGCAGTGTTTAGATAACGTAAAACTATGTCATTCAATGTTTTCGAGAAAGCCACACTCTTTCAGGAACGCGGCCCATATAAGGTGGCTGGTTTCATCTGCTTAAAAAAACATGTTTGAATTCGACGATCATAACAACACTGACCGCATCGTCCAGGCTCTACTTCATATCTCTTATAACAATTGTATGATATCTATCACGCTTACTGATACCGTACCACACATCGTAGATCCGGGAAAAAAAGCAGCATGCCTCGATGCGGATGGTTTGTATCAGAAGATAACCCTAATATGGTGTTACAGAAACATTGCTAAAGTATTACAAAAAAAAAATAACTGAAATTATTGGGTAAACAGGTCCATACTCATTGCAGCGCATCACTTTCAAAGCCGATATCAGCCCGGCAAAAGAAAAATATCCCAAGTGGCACAGCTTGCTGATGACCACGGCGCGATTAATGAAGCTTATCTGGCTTCGTAATGGGAACCAAACATAAGCGCTCCCTGGTAATCAAGAGCGCAATAAGGAAGTCGTTAGCGCGAAAATGCAGGCATTTGTTACGGTTATCAGACGTAAAAAACCTTTCGCTTAAATGCGTGCTACACAGATTCCTCCATAACTTTCAACCAAACTAACGGTCACATTATGTAGCTTTACTATTTAAATTACAATACGATGTTAAATATGAATTCAATATGAATCAGGAGGCAGAGGTTGCGATGCAATAAGAATACACGCACAAACCTGCGGTAGTTGTACAACGCAGGAAATATATTAATAAACAATCAAAACATATGACTGCAGGCGATCGACAATGTTGTCACCATAAATTACATTATCAATGAGCGCCAACCAGGGTCATCATAAAAAAAAAAGCGTCATGCCTTACGGTTACGCTAGATTCGCGTCACCGTTTTTTTGTTCCACACTCATTGGATTAGTTTTAATTTTCCTTTCTCATTGTCTGTGTGTCTGACCACTTTCGCAATCTCAAGAGAGTGCAAATCCCTCGACGCTGGGCTTGTATCCACAGGATTCTCCCAGAGCCCGCGAAACGCCGTGAGCGTCACAGATACACAGCTATTGATACCGATACCGTGCAAATACGTGCTATGTTTCTCTGAAACACGTTGATGGATAGTAACCGCATACCTGGGTAAAGGCAAGTAACAGCGGCCTTCAGCCGAAAGACAAATGAAAAAATGCGTTGGTGCATTCCGAACAATTACGGCGCCAAAAATGGCCGGTGAAATGATCTCATAACAGCTTTCGCTGTAAAACGGAGTGAGTGGGGGTGCTCTTTGGATTGATTGATGAATCAATATGCAATTCTGAGACTGTCGCTCGAGCAACAGCAGCAACTACGAACTTTGATCAAAAGGACGCGGTCACGAGCAACGGCGCGTGCGCTGTGTCGACAGGTATCGGTGGACGGTTAATTTGCAAGTTTACGTGCTGTGTTCTCAACGTTTAAATAGAGAAGAACATTGAACATTGAACATTGTTTATTTACAGGAAAAAATACAAAATTTCTCTGCGGGAGGCAAAGAATAAAAGCAAAATAGCCTGACGACGCCTTGACATTCTTCCTGATAACTGATACCTGATAACTGGTAACTGATAACTAAGACGACAAACAGCAGGAAAAGCGCTTCGCTCTCTGGAGCGGCCGCATTCTATCACACCAGCGCTTTGTAGATTTACACGACATCGAACCCAAAAGAGTTTGCTGCTAGTCTTAGTCATGCGTAAAGTGCAGCGCGCACGGGAACGACGGACGAAAAAGAAGAAGGAAATAGGCCTTTTTTCCGTCGTTCCCGTGCGCGCTGCACTTTACGCGTGATGAAGATGTACCAACTCGCTCAAGTTTTCTGTATTATTACTAGCCTTACTGCGTAAAACATTACAATTATTGTTGCTATAGCATTCACTGCTTCGCTCATGAGGCGAAGCAGTGAATGCAATAGCAACAATAAATTGTAATGATAAAACAAATTGGAAATTGGAATGTGATAAAACACATTGGAATGTACAGTACTTCCAATGAAGGCCACATTGATTCTGAATATAATTTAAAAGTTCGTCCACGCAAATAGGTGCGAAAGTGAAACACATCTCTATTAAGTTTTTTCGTCACTAGTGCTCGTGCAGGCGTGTTGCACTGTATTGTTCACAAAATGCTTTCATCTGCAACAGTGAAGCCGCTGAAGCAGCACCCGCTCTGCTATATTCGCAGAATGCAGAGCCTCATCCGTCTAACCTAAGGGCGACGCGAATTAATGTGAGGCGCCGATCGTTGCCGCAGGGCGCGTTAACGCAAAGTTGAGCCCGCGATCGAGTGGCTGACTTCACCCTCCGGAAAAGTTTCCGGGTGAAGTTGTCTAACTCCCACCCAAGCACTTTTTTCCGAGGTCGTGGGGCTTACATTGACTGAACAGTCTCGAAGTTTTTAAAGCCCGAGCTCGTCGCGCATGCGCAAGGACCTTTGCACATGATAAGCTATCCTTGATTTTGTCAATGATAGTTTATCTGATGGGAATCCCACCTTCTCTTTTCCTTTTTTTAACACGAAAGTTGTTTACGCCGGGGGTCCACCAGGAGTTTGCTCACATCATTTCGGTTATGATTGTGACGTCAATGAAATTCACATGAACAGATGACAAACAAAGAACAGAAGAAAATGTTTCCTTAATTTCATGGTCTGGGAGTCGAACCCACCACCTCACGTTCCGCGGCGACAGGAGCCGGACGCTCTAACCACTGTGATACCGAAGCTCATGACTGAGGCTTCACAAACGCGCCTTATATCGTCTCACCTTCCTTCCACAATGATCTCGGTTGGTGCAGAGGGGGGGGGGGGGAGAGGCGAGGTGGTGTCGCCGTCTGGGATTGGTGAAGTGGTGCATCATGACAGTAACGAGTGCCGACAGGGAGCGCTTCGGTAGTTTCAGCTTTTTGTGGCAGCTAATGTGTACTAGGTGCAGCGAGGGACACGCTTGAGGCGGAACGCCTTCATGCGTTCACGGCTAAAGCTACGAACTCTGCCTCTCGCCTTTCAAGCGCTGTGTTGTATACGCATCAGCACTGCGTAGGTTACCCTATTACGGGGGAGCGCACACCCTGGCGTAGCTCTCCTCAAATGACTACGCTCTGAGTCAATGCATTTCGAGTACCAATATTATATGCTTGCTGATGCCACCTTTGCGTGGGATTGAGCACATGCTGTGTTCAAGCGTGTGTAACTACCTCAGCTACAACAGAGGTTAAATCACTATCTTTGGCGCTAGTCGTCGCGATGGCGATATGCCACTCAACGCGGGTGCATCCACGTCAAACGGCGATAAAACCGCCGAACACTAATAGACATTGTGCAAGCTCTCCTACATCAATGTACAATAAAAAAGTATGCTCCTGTGAAGAGGCGGTTCACTCTTGTGTGCCGATTCCTACCGATTCCTAGAACCGCGCGTTTTTCTTTCTTTCTTTCTCTTCTTTTTTAGTGGCGTACTCGGTGCGTAGAGCGCTGAGAATTAACATTTCGCTGCCAGAGGGAGTTTGTTGCGAAAGGTGCGTTGAAACTATATTTTCCTGTGTCTCAGTTACACCATGATTTTTTCTTTCTAATGCGCTTTAATATAACATTTAAAAAACTGGAGACGAGCATCTGCCCAAATGGCAGGCAACAAAAAAAAAGGAAACATAGTTTGTACATTTTTAAATCGAACCTTTTTTGCTACGCCATCAATGCCCTAATGACTGGTATTTATTTTCCATGCTCATCTCGTCTTGATCTCAGTCGCATAGTACATCGCGAATAAACAGTCACACTTGCATGAATAGATTAACTACATTCAGAGTGGAGGAGCAACGGTGATCTTAACAAATGCCCTACTTATCTTTGCTTCATTAAAGTGATAGTCTCAACCATTAAAATCTATCTTGCACACGAAAATCATTCGAAAAATGGGCATTCTCTCAAGGGAATAGCCATGATGATGATGCAAACTTTATTGGGGGAATAGCCATGCTTTTCACCCATGTGGGAAGCCTTGCGGTAACCACTTTATTTATTCTGAACTCCACACGTGGTTTACGTAATGTCGAATATTCTTTCTTGAAGAACTCTATGGGAATGCAGTGCATAAATTAATGAGTATAATATCTACTACTTAGGTTTTAACAGCTTTCTCACCTCGATGCCACAGTTCTTAGCAATGCAGATCCGCCTCTTAAAGGGCCAGTAAACAACCCCGAGGCCCAAAAACTTTAATGAAGATAAATATGCGCACTCGTTCATGTATACGTGCTGCCGAAAGAATTTTGCGAATACGTGCTATAATAAGGAAGTTAGAGGGGTTAGAACGTCTGTTTCAGCTGGTTTCAAATTTTCACGCGGCCTCTCCACCCTTCTACGCTACAGGGAGGGGAAGGCGTAGCCCAGCGACCACTTTGGCAACGTGCCACGACGTCACCAACTGACGTCATCGGCGAGCTCGATCAGTCGCAGTGCACTTCCGCTTGCTCAGCCTCCTGGTTGTTTACTGTTTACATTGGCGCACGTGCTCTGTTGTCGCACGTGCTCCATAATTATGTTGCCGGTAAAAAGCACACTCGTTGCGGCAGTCCTGGCTATTTTCAGAAAACAACCACCACGCTTTCGCGTGCGTTTGTACAGCGCTCGACTTTCGATTGCTTGGATGCCAAGTATGTCGTGTGGCTTGAAACTTATTATGAGCTCAGTGTGAAGAGCATATATTTACGTCGACCTTTTTGAGTCGCTGGCAGCAATGCAACGCGCAGTGTTCAGTTTCCTGGCAGTTTGATTTTTGCCGAGGTTTGCATGGGATGATAAGCAACGCCGGATCGTAAGTTTAATGCCACCTTGGATTTTTTTACATCTCCAATTGACAGCATAATGATGCGGCGCAAAGAAAAATGTTTCATGCCCACTTCGACCATGCATGTTTCCTACTACGGCGTATTTCATTTCGGATAATATCGACGTCTGATCACGCACCGTGTTCGCTGATTTGAATGTCGCTTTGGTTGATTCGACAGCTCGCTTGGTCAGCATCATACTATGCAATACCTACAGGGATCGCGCATGTTTATGATTACGCCGAGATTTGCCCCCGATGATAACCGCGTCTCATTTCGCGAAGCCATCGAAAATTTTATTGCCACTTTGGTTCTTTTTTTCAGCTGTATGTCGCCCGCGACTCAGGCTCACGCGCATGCAAGGCTATCATATTTTCCTAACCAAAACCACGATATCGTTATGAGGTATGCTGTGGTGGCCGACCTCAGATTGGCTGACCTCGATCTTAGCAGCGCAACACGTCAGTCTTCTAAGCAATGCCTAAGCAACGCAAGGCCAATGTAAACGCTCAGTGCAAACATGCAGCTTAATTCTGTTTACATTGAGCCGCGATGGGAAATGTACCGCCATCAGCTGAATAAAACACTTGTAGTACTCACGGTACGCTATTAAATGTGAAGCATTTCTTAGCGAACCTTTGGCACTTTGAGCGTTTCTATCTATCTATCTATCTATCTATCTATCTATCTATCTATCTATCTATCTATCTATCTATCTATCTATCTATCTATCTATCCGGTCACGACATGAATAACGTGAAAATCCTGTCGCGTACGTCGTCCAACCCTTTCCTCCAGACACGTGTGGCACATACCCGCTTACCACGGGCCGCGGTGCACAGGTATGCGCCACAGGTGATTGACGGTTTAAATTTAATGTCTGTTTAAAAACAGACATTAAATGCGAGAGCGCTAAGAAAAACCGATATCGGCAGCGTTGACCCGACGAATGGCAAGAATGAAAATTAAGATTCCAGCAGGAATCGAACCCAAGCATTCTGCGTGGCACTCAGGTATTCTACCACAGAACCACACCATGTTTATAAACTGGTTTGGAAAAACAGCCTATACAGGCGTAATGTCGGCGCAACGTCAGTTGTGGTTGTGGTGCTTGCTATCTTATTTTACAAGAAAGCAATAAACATTGCATTATACTCCTACGATGTGTATACTCCTACGATACAGGCGTTATATCAGATTAACTTCTGTGGTTCCGGTGTTGGCTTCGCTTTTATAGCAGTCTAATAAACATTACATTTGTATCCCTGTGATCCAGCAAGCTATATTCAAGCATTGCTCGACTCCGGAGGGATACATTATAGAAAGCTACGTATATCCACATCACCGCACCGTAAAGTGCACTTAGTCCGCCAAAACGACGCAGTGTCCTCTTCATTTCTTACGAGGCTGGGCGATGGCCTCATGCTGACCGAGGATGATGCCAGATTGACTGACAGCCGCTTTGTAGACTAGGCTACGTAGGCCACATACGCCCAGGTAGTCTACGAATACGACAAGCGCCATCCACTGATGTTGGTCTACGTAGCACTATCCAGGCCTACCAGCCTCGACGGCCTATACCTCACCGACGCGAAGGGTGACTTCAGATTCCAACATGTCGCCGGCTCTATCGACAGACAATTTGTCGACGAAATGACCGAGGCATCCACGATTTCCAACAGCTGTACTTTCCACATACTTGACTACACGTGAACCCATCGTCACCGCGATCACGACCTGATCTGATAACAACCCATGACCAGCTTCTGGTGCTCACTTCTTGTACGTGAAACCTTGTACCTTGTACGTGAAAGCACCAGCTGCTGGTGCTTTCACGTACAAGGTGAAAGAACGTGCAAGGTGAAACACATATCTTCGGTAGTCCCCTGCAGAGTGGGCGTTGTTTACCAAATCCCATTCTCATGTGGTCACGTATATATAGGCTAAACGAGCCGTTGCCTGAATATTAGACTAATGGAACATCAACGCTCACTGGTAGGCAATCCGTATTCTCGTTTGGCTAAGCATTCTACAGAACACGCATGCACACCGATGTTTGAACACACCGTATGTATCTGCGCGCATGCGGACCAGGCCACCAGGGAGATTATGGAGGCGTTTTATATCTTCAAAAAAGGCCCTAGATGTGTAAGTGTGCCGTCTATCACCTTGCATGACAGAGAGATTGCTTTCTTGAACAGTTTTACCACTCGTGATACATTATGTTTACAGTTACACCTTTGATTTTGTACTGTATCGCTGGTCTGGCGTCATCGACGTGTGGCCACGTGAGAAAGTTTGTGCTTTAAAATGTGTGGTTTCGTTGCTAATAAAGTTAGGTGTGAGAACAGCGCTGGTGTTCGTGTTCCTTCTCTGTGTATTCGTCGTTTGCACTGAAAACCACTCATCATGTTTAACGCGATCCAACTCGCCCAAATGTCGGTTCTCCAACTGTAAACAACTGGTTATATAACGCATATGCGGCTCTTCAAAACATATATGTGTGCGTATAAAATTTATAGAAATATTTAGCGACATTTTGTAACGTTTCGCTCATTATATAAAATCACGCCACATCCACGAAGTGAAGGATGATTGAGGAACTGGCTCGGAGATAATCGGGTAAACCGTGAATGCTCTATACAATTCCTCTACTGTCATATAAAGACGTCACGCGTTTTTATAGTAGCGATTGTGGTCAGGTTGTTGTCGAATTACACGCGTTCGCAGACCTTGCAGCTGTTGCCTAACGTGTGGTTGAGGAAATTGATTAAATGTGATTTTGCCTGCGTTATGTCATGATCAAGGCGCTCGAAGAACAAGAGGAAGAAGACTTTTCTTTCGCGCGAGCGTGCGCATGCTACAGTTAGCTATGCTATTTGTGGTTTTGACTGCGTTAATATTATCATCAAGGCGCTAGAAGAAGAAGAAGAGGAAGAAGACTTCTCTTTCGCGCAAGCTGCGCCTGTAGCAGTCGCCTATGGAACTAAGGTTATGACATTGCCTCAGCTCAAGAACCGCCCCGCCACGGTGGTCTAGTGGTTATGGCGCTCGACTGCTGACCCGAAGGTCGCGGGATCGAAACCCGGCCGCGGCGGCTGCATTTTCGATGGAGGCGAAAATGTTTGAGGCCCGTGTACGTAGATTTAGGTGTACGTTAAAGAGCCCCAGGTGGTCGAAATTTCCGGAGCTCTCCACTACGGCGTCTCTCATAATCATGCGTGGTTTTGGGATGTTAAACCCCAGATATTATTATCAGCTCAAGAACCTGGCGATCCAGCTCCTAAAAACTTGCGCCACAGTCACCTTCTCACCGCATGCTTCGCATCACATCGACTCCCACGGTACATGGGATCTGCCGAATTTTTTAAACCGTGGTGTATTAAGCTAACATGCTCCGCTGTTGTCCCTTACAAATGGCTTACTCGGAAAGCCAGCGTGCAATCTCGAAATGTACAGCGTCTGTCTGTTGTAGCTTCACATCACAAACGCACTTCCCTTTCAGATGAGCATGGCCATCGCGTTTCTCCCCATAAAATAGTTCGTAATACTTTGTGCGACAAAAATTGCTTCAAGATGACCAGACCGTGAACGCATCGCTTATTTCGGCAAACTGCCATAATCCACTCTTGACGCCTCTGTTCCTCGCACTGCTTCCATTGGAAACAGTAGAACTTGACGGGTAGTTTTCGGCTCTTCGGTATTTTCAAACCTTTGTGACAGTTCAGGGTGCAGCAGGTATGCGTGCTTGTTTTCCAAAACGACGAAGGGGCCCATGCAGAAGCCCGCTTGCCATGCGTGCAATGTGGAAACCAAGCAAGCGCGACCCCTCCGAGCTACCCCCTCCCACCGCTCGATTTGCATCCGACAACACTTCCTCCCCGTGTTGATCATGTCGAAGGCGAAGTGCGTGCAGGCGCCCGACAACTACGCCGCCGAAACCGCATCACCGCAGGGCTAAGAAACAAGGTGCAGTTTCCTAGCTGTGGGTGGGAACAGGAACTGACGTTAACTTGTTGAGACCTTGTTTAAACCAATAGACGAGCTCAGTGGTACGGCAAGTTGTACATGGGCAAGTTTGCGTGACTGCGCGTGCGAGGGGGATTGGTCAGGCGAAGGAAAAAGGCGTGGGAATTGTTTTCGAAATGGAGGGTCTGCGAGGCGCGCAGCGCTGTAATATTCGGAAAATGTGATCGCCGCGGTCTACCGTACGAATTGGCGAGCTTGTTTGTGGGGTGTACAAAAAAGTTCGAGCCGGTTTACTGGCCCTCTAACAAAGCAGGCAGCCGCAGTGGCTTAGTGGTCATGGTGCTCGGCTGCCAACCGGAAAAACCCTAGTTCCATCCCGACCACGGCGGTCGCATTTCGATGGAGGCCAAATGCTAAAGGCCCGTGTAATGTGCAATGTCGGTGTACGTTACAGAAAACCAGGTGGTAGAAATTATCTAGAGGCCTCCACTACGACGTCTCCAAGCCTGAGTGTTACTTGGGTACGTTAAACCCCATTAAAAACTTTCACGAAACCAACTTGCACGTAGCGCATTCACAACCCAGAAAAACGAGGAGACATTATTTATTCGTTGAAGAAATAAAGGAAACCGTTGTTATTTACCTTAGTTCCAAAGCTACTAACTGGTATGCTTGCCTGCAAAGTCTGCAAATATAGGCTGCTAAGTACAAGAAAGGAAGGCAAACACTCTTACTGAACTAATAACCAACATAAGGAAGAAGTTCGGCAGCACAGATACGTGGTCGAGATGGAGGAAACACTGCGTAATTAGAGTATTTGAATTTACCCCATAAGACACGACGTTCAACAAGAAACAAACGCGTGCTTGACGGTGCGTGTGCTCCTGAATGACACCGTGTCTTTTCCACTCGCGTCTGCTCCAGCTGGCATTGCTGCTTCCGCTGCTTCCGATCAACATTGCTAATTTCTTCATGTTCACTCCATACGCTTCTAAGACTAACGCTTCGCCCTTCCACTTGACCTTCAGCCTCATTATATCTATCTCACTACACTCTAGTCAAGCCTTCGTTCCAGTCCGCTCATCCCATCTTGTAGCAGCGCCGAACTTTGCGCCGCAGCAGCATAATGAGGGTCGAGCGCGGAGTTCGCGAATGTCTGGGGAAAGCCTAATCCTACGTATGCAAATAAGCCGATTGCAAATGTGGCCCGCTCCCTTTATTTATACGCCGCTGCTTGCTTATAAGGATAAGCTCCGTGCCACTCATTCAAAGGCCAGTCTTCAGGCCTAGCCTTCTCTACTCACAATCTCCTTCTCCTCCTCACCGTGCCTCCGTCGCCTCCTCTGCACCACCACGTGCCTTCGTTTTCGTTTGTGAGACGAAGGGAGCTCGGTCAAATAAATGAAATTATCCTAATCTCCCAATAAAGGAGGGAGTACGGCAGGGAGACACGATCTCTCCAATGCTATTCACCGCGTGTTTACAGGGGGTTTTCAGGGCCCTAGATTTGGAAGAAGTAGGGATAAGAGTTAATGGAGAGTATCTCAGTAACCTGCGATTCGCTGATGACATTGCATTGATGAGTAACGCGGGAGACGAATTACAGCTCATGATTACTGAACTGGATAAGGAAAGTAGAAGAGTAGGTCTTAAAATTAATATGCATAAAACTAAAGTAATGTGGAACAATCTTGGCAGAGAACAACGCTTTGCGATAGGTGGCGAGACACTGGAAGTTGTAAAGGAGTACGTCTACTTAGGACAGGTAGTAACCGCGGAGCCGAACCATGAGAGTGAAATAACTAGAAGAATAAGGACGGGATGGGGCTCATTCGGCAAGCATTATCAAATCATGAATGGTAGTTTACCACTATCCCTCAAGAGGAAGGTATATAACAGCTGCATATTACCGGTACTTACCTACGGAGCAGAAACCTGGGGACTTACAAAGAGGGTTCAACTTAAATTGAGGACGACGCAGCGAGCGATGGAAAGGAAAATGATAGGTGTAACCTTAAGAGACAGGAAGAGAGCAGAGTTGGTCAGGGAACAAACGGGGGTTAAGGATATTCTAGTTGAAATCAAGAAGAAATGGATATGGGCCGGGCACGTAGCACGTCGGCAGGATAACCGGTGGTCATTAACGGTAGCTGACTGTATTCCAAGAGATGGTAAACCCGTGAGGGGGAGACAGAAAATTAGGTGGGTAGATGAGATTAAGAAGTTTGCAGGCATTACGTGGCAGCAGAAAGCACAGGACCGGGTTGATTGGCGGAACATGGGAGAGACACTTGCCCTGCAGTGGGCGTAGACCGGCTAATGATGATGATGATGATGGTGGTGGTGGTGGTGGTGGTGGTGATGACGACGACGATGATGATGATGATGATGGTGGTGGTGGTGATGATGATGATGATGATGATGATGATGGTGGTGGTGGTGGTGGTGGTGGTGGTGGTGGTGGTGGTGGTGGTGGTGGTGGTGGTGGTGGTGGTGGTCCTACTCTTCCCGTCCTCAGAATTATTGATTCACATGTGTGCGCAGTAGCTCGTGTAGGGCGACCAAGATCGCACGCAATGAGACTGAAACGGTGAGGACAAGCCTTGCCTTGTCAGGCGTCCTCCAAGGACGAGACAGAGATGGGCGAATGGGCGGTGCCTAATGCGAGTCCTTACCGCATATGGAAGATATTCGTTCACCTCGCTTAACACACTTGGGTCTCACAGAAAGGCATTGGTATCACAGTTTATGCACTGTTTTTTATTTTCAGTTTTGCTACGTTCCCTGTTACGCCAGTTTTAATTGTCGATATTTATGTACCACAATTACGTCTTGATTTAAAGTGACTAAATTATATAAAAGAATGTGTGGTGACAGCACAGAGACTTTATATGGTGTTCACGCTCAGTGAGCTCTCACAGTGAGTCCGATCGTAATAACCTCAGATCAGATGGCGCGATCCGGAAGTTTTTTTTTAAGTTTTTCGCTCATTCGGTTTTCTTCCGTTATACGGCCGCCAGTTAAAGAAAATTTGTGAAGGGTTAAAAGCCAGAACAGTGTAAAACTGAGAAAGTGCACGACCTGATTTTGCTACAGCCATCAGTACTCTGATTGATGCACTTTTGGAGGCGCGCTGTAGCACTGGAACACGATCGGTTAATTAATAAACGACGATAAGCATCCAAGCTGCCATGACCTAAACAAAAAAATCATTAATCACCGAAGTACCGGCAAAGCAACATGTACATAAGACACCAAAATTTTATAGCATTTTGTTTTTCACGTCAGAATATGACAGCAGCAGGAGTAATAAAACTTGGACGGCGCGGCGCACCGAAAAAAGAAGAAGGTCAGCATATATGAAAGCCTTCGTTGCACTTTCAGACATTTCTCTTCAACATATCGCCGTGACGAAAAGATGCAAATTAGCTGGGCCATCATCGAGCGTAAGAGCACGCGATAAATGCCAGCTAAGAAAATGCCGAGGAGTTATTAATTACACGTACGTCATTGAGCCTTCCCCGTCTCATATTTTATGCATGCTTGAGAAAAGCAAGGGGCACGGCATCACCGATCCCTCTTCCGTGAAATCTGTAAAAGCAAAATGAAAAAGTAAACGCAGCATCGTGAATACAGTTACCCACGATGTCTGCGTTGATAGAAGCTGCATCGATGCAATCGTTCAAATTTTATTACAACGCGATGGCCAATAATAGTGTCCTGATTCTTTATGTTTTCATGCTTGAGAATTCCAGCCGACGTGCATTGCCCGTGGTATCGCATACGCCACCCGAAACCTTTTTTACATCATCGTGTAGACATTTTCTCCTTACAGATGCACGTATCAGTATTTTCGTGACGAGCTCCAACTAATAAATAACAATCGTGCTATGCCAGCTTGGCTCACGAACGGGATCTTTAATGTAGCATAACTTTCTAAACACACGTTCGCTATGACCTTGTCCTATGCAAGTACTTGCCGAATGATATTACTAGCACCACGCGCAATTATCCACGCTGCTCGACCAGGAAAACATACTGCGTATAACAGGACGCCTGTGAGCACAACATTTGTATGGGCAAACCAATCGAATTGGAAAGGCATTTGCCAATTATTCAGGTTGCCTGCACGGCGCTGTGCACCGCTTTACGCAAACACGTCATCTTATAAAATGACTGCCGATATACGTATATGCATTAACCTTCGTTCAATATTTATTACCGCTTCCTGTCTGTGGTATGGCTTAGCTCAGCGTGTTCTTTCGTTCCAGCTACTCGGAACTCCTGCGCTAACAACCGTCCAATAGCAAAAGAGGAAACATCGAGACCTTCCAACCCAGAGCAGTTCAATCTCTTCGACTGGGGCACCCCTTCTCATATCTTGCCTTTCAGACAGCCTCATGCGACTACGCGTCTTCGACATCCCGGCGTCAACGTGGCAAAGTGCAGAGCCAGCCGTATCGTCTGCACCCCCGTATACCAAGAAGTCTACGACGTAACGAATAATTTACCCTGCCTGCTGCATTTCCTTAGTGGCACCATTTGGCGAAGAAGCGGAAGGAGAGAGCGAGAAAGCTGGGGAGAAGGGACACGCGTGTCCGTATAGGCTATTTAAGAAGAACAAGAGGAGGCGGTGTTCAGTAAAGCGACACGCGCGCAGTCATCAATCAGCAATGTAGTGTGTGGGAACTTCTACTTCTCCAGCAGGGATGTTATGCTCATGCAGCGCGCTTGTCGTGCTGCTTGATATAACAAGAGTTCTGAGCTACGCAGAATGTTTCCTTTCACTCATGCGATGTTGCATGCACTTTGACTAGAATATCAATTTTTGCCCCATCTTTTGCCCCAGACAAAGAAGCGTATGTCTTGAAGTAAAATACTGTTTCATGTGCATCGTGCTCATTATTCTTAGAGACGTCTCGGTGTCGCAGTACTTTATAAGAACGAATCCGCACGCTCAGAGACGGTAGAGACGGGAAAGTTGAGTCGCCCGGCATGAATTTGCTGTAGACAGCAGTTTATCTTGAACTTAAACTCGTACTTGCCCCCACGAACGCACACAAATCGCGAGATCAAGTAAAAAAAAAGTCACGCCATAACGACGAAGTGAATGATGTTAAAGGAGCTTGCTCGGAGATGATCGGGCAACCCGTGAATCCTCCGTACAAATTCCTCTATCGTCACAGCCGTTCCAACGCTTCGAGAAGGCTGTCAAGAACGCGTCAAGAACGCGTGGGGCTTACGCAACTGGCAAATCACAGGGAAGAGTTCTTTTGGACGGTCTTGCCAGCATTTAACCTTGTTGGGTATGCCCCGTATGAAAGCCAAGATGAAGGAAAGGAGATGACTCTTAAGGGCTTGTTTTTTTTGTTAGACACATAATAATGAGAACTAACAGACAATAACACCAAGAAAAGTATAGGGTTGTTATCTGTAGTATTTAGAATATGAATGTGAAGAAAGTAAAGGGGACAAAAAGATAAATTGCCGCATGCAGGGACCAAACCCGCGACCTTAGAATAACGCGTCCGATGCTCTACCACTAAGCTACGGCGACAGTCAACCTTCCCTTCCTCTTTATGAGGTATATATGTGATTTAAACCTAGGAATGTTAGTCAGCGCCAATCGCAGCCATGGCGGCGAGTGTGTGATGAGTTTCTGAAAGGCTTCTGGTGAGTACGTCGTCGAGGAACTCGCGTCCACCCGTCTGGAACTGCTGCCGCGCGAATGCACTGGTGGCGGCATTGGTTTTGCAGGTCATGGTCTTGTCGGAAATGCTGTGCCTCTTTACTTTCATCGCCATGTAGAGCACGTGATCCGGTCCCACTACACGGCGATCGGCCCGGCGGATCTCGCTGCTCGGCTTGGTGAATAATGTTGGTCGAGGCACGGTGATTTGAAGAGGTACGCCCAAGTAGATTTGTGGGAAGGACAGTTCTTCGATGTACTCTTCAAAGAGCAGTGAGGTTTGCGTTTGACCTTCGCCGGGTGCCAGATGGAGACTGTGAGTGCCTGTCATTAACCCGCGCAGTTGTTGTTCTTCGGCGCCGAGTGTGCAGCGGAGAGTGACTCCAGCGGGAGCAATGAGAACTAGCGGATACGGCGCGATGAACAAGGCGCGAGCATAAGGAGCAAGCTCCTAAAAAAGCCACAGTTTCACCGAAAGGGTGAAGTATTCAATGCGACAGCGACAAACTGTAGTATTATACGAAGTGAGGCTGGCAGCTAACTATTTGCATCCGATCTCGCGTAGCTACTAAACGCCGGTGTAACAGAATACGGCCGCTCCAGGGAGAGATGTTCTCCGCATAGTCACTTCGCGTTGAGAGCGCAGCACGTAGAAGTGTATACTAGTCACCCTCTGTGATCATTGTCGAGATAGCGCGCGCGCCAGCGACCGCAACCGCGCCCTTAGATTCAAAGTTCAAAGTTGCTGCTAGCATGACCCCCCCCCCCCTCCTCGCGTCTGTTCATGCTCAATAAAACGGGCGAGGCGTTTCTCGTCTGCTTCAACGGCAGGCCTCTCGAGCGGGATGATGTTATCGCATGCACCCTCCGAGCGACGGAAATGGGCATTCTAGTAATATCGGGCTTTTGATCTTAAGTGAGCCTGCCCAGAGCTACTCAGACCATCATTTAGGGTATCGGACAATTTAATAAAGATACTTGTTTTTTTGTGCGTGTGTATGTGATCAGAACCACCAAACGCGGGACAGTGAGGTAGAAGAGAGCGGTCAAATATTAAGTGGGTCTTCGTGCTCGTAGATTATGCAGAGACGATGAAAATAGGAAAATATTTACGTTCCATTAACTGTCAACCTATAATTTTCCCATCAGGTTCTCGTGACCACCTCTTTATCACAGAATGATTCTTCCGCTTCACTGGTTTTGATTAGGTCCCTCATATTTCGCTGCTTCTGCGCCACTCGGGCGTGGCTACCTCACACACTTCTTAGTGTTCACCACGTTTCACTTAAGAACATGCGCGGTAATTTCAAGGCAATATTACTTGAAAAAACATTATGAATTCCGGTTCCCCAGTTTAGGAAACAAAATCAAGTTATCCGGTGCTACAACACCGAGCTCAGTATGTTCGTTTTTGAGAAAGCCAGCAAGGTACAACGGACACAGAAAAACAAGGCGACGGGATGAAGCTGCGCAGCGTCCTGTCCAGCATCGTCCGATCGCCTTCTTTTTATGTGTCCACGGTTCGTCGCCGGTTTTTTCATCTACAGTCATGTACCAACTTGAGCAACTATCGACCTTGTTGCTCAGTATTTTTTTTAATGAACCGAGAGCTATGCATAAAATGTAAACAATATTGCTCCCTGAAAAGAAGAGGCTGTATCCAAAGTAATGCGTCCAGCGTAGCTGTCTTCATGAATTTGAGAAAAAATTTTGTAAGCAAATGAGGGTGACGTGATTCACGTAAAGCTTAAGAAACGCCAGAAATATTGAACATTCTTCGCGAAACTCTATAGAGTAACCACATTTTGTCTTTTTTTCCTGCATACTCTGTTTCTGCAATTTACGAAGTATTTCGTGCTAATTTCCCATTTTTTTTCGAATAAAAGTACATTCCTTCATGCTATAAGCTTCTTCCGTAAATGCTTCCTTCCATTCCCATAGGGCACACTTTTTTCCCAAGTGTTACAGGAATCGCCGTCGCTGATGTGTCCCATTCACGAACCAAGTATCTTAGGGGACGTGACCGCAATGCTGGTTCAATCACTTTCCCATTAGCGGCCAATTTCGTTGGTGGTAAATGATACAGTGTCTGCAGCCGGCTTAGTGTTGCCTACGCGATATTGGTCCCGCTTCGTCGGCGATCCGTATTTGCCCCCTTGGCCTTGATTATGACAAATAAATAAATAAATAAATAAATAAATAAATAAATAAATAAATAAATAAATAAATAAATAAATAAGCTCATGCCTTCCAATCCATGGTTGCCTCGGGAGCTACAGGTGTACGAAGTGCGTCGGGAAGAAGTAGACGTCCGTCCGCGATGAAAGAGTCACGCCGGTGGGCGCTCTTCGTATCCCTAGTTTAGGAACGGGAAAAGGTTCTGGTTTCAAACTATTACCACTTGAAGTTGCAGAACTATACCAGAGGAGTCCTTAGTGACGAGACTATACCAGAGGAGTACTGAAGAGCTTTCGGTGCCGTCCCGAAGTTTGTCCGAGAGCGAAGCGCCACGCCATAGATGGTAACCATGCATAGAACTGCTACTCGCAAGGGGGTCCCAAGAAGACGGACCACGTTTCATAACTTCGTGTGCGGACACACTGGGACAATCAGGAACAAAAAAAAAAAGAAAATCATCACCGCTAACACTTGCTTTCTACATCTTGTTGTCGTCGTCCACGCTGCCGTATCAAGGTCCACCTACATACATACCGGGTGTTTCAGACAGTATTTTCAAAAATTCTTAAACATGAGGTTTCTGATGAAAATGGAAAAGATCTCTTTTTCAAATTTAAACTGTCATATTTGGTAGACGACCATATATATTAATATCATGTGAAGCAAAAGTTACTCAGCTAATTTTTACTAATCAACTTGTTAATAAGCTGCTTCGTGGTACATGTCGCAATTCACGAACTGTAGCTGGTGAATTAGCAAGGCATATGAACTTTGAATGAAAACTGAACGCGGGCACTGATTTCGAGATGTGCACAGTAAAAATTGCGCGGTAAAAATGCGTTGTCCTTCTAGTTGTTTCTGTAACGAAATGTGTTTTTATAGATAGAAACAAAAACGTAACTAGAACATCAATGCTATTTGTCGCGCTAGACTTAGAGAAGACAAATGCGCGCGCTTTCCAAAGGCAAACTTTTTATTACATTTTCTTTCAGCCGTAATTTCTTCAATGATCGCCGTGCCGATGCAAAGGAAGTGGAAGTGCACTTTGCGTGCAATGTAAACACTCTAAATATGCAGCGCTCTCAAAACTCCTCTGGCGTTTCCGCCTGAAGAAGTGCGATCATAAGCAAGCAACTTGTATGTGGAACAAGCCGGATGAAACATACCAAGGGAAATCTTTGACGAATATGGACGCCTACAGTCTGAGTGTTTCTGATTAGACAAGCTCGTGACTAAGAAGCTCAGTGTTGTGTCTTAGAATGGCAGCGTGGAAGTGCGAGATAATGCCGCGTTGAAGGCGCTGTTCGGATGCAACATATTTCTCGTGGGGGTAAATTTGCCTCTTCTCGGGAAAAGTTGCTCAATCGGATGTCTCATGCTATCCTGTCTGTAACGGCTGCATCATGGTGGTGGAATTATTGCGTCACTTCCAAAATATGTAAATTTTAAATAGACAGAAAAATTATGGTAAAGCATATCATTATCAGAGTTTTCTTTTGATTGACACCGGGTACTAGTGACATGCTGCCAAACCCCTTTTTCATTCCTTTTCTTTTTACCCACTGCCCGCTCCATACAGGTCCCCCTTCGCCACCGCCGATGCCTCCTTCACAATTGTCGCGATACTCGGCTGCGGCACTTCATAGCAATCACTGCGTCCATTTGTCTCGTGATCGCGCTAGCACTGCAATCAGCACTTTCCCTTTGGACTCGCTATGGGACCGACGTGTTTCGCTCGCTCGGTGGGAGAAGGGTGGGACGTGAACGAGCGCCAACGCGAACGGAAGCGCGAATAGCCGCCAAACAACGTGAAGCCGCTGCCGTAGAACGAGCAGCCGCGGCCGCTGCCTTTACGGGCGTCCATCTTCACAGTATTGGAAGGACTTCGAATTATTTAGTTGAAGTCTTGCAGACTTAAACTCATCACAAACCTTTGAGCATGCACGTGGGCTCAAGAGGGGATCATTGTACTAATACTCAGTAATGGGGACCTCTTTTTTTTGCAGTTAGGGCACTCAAACGCACATATAATTTAGGTGCTCTCAAGTCATTCGACGAGTGAGCAAAAGATCCTCGTTGTTGCCGGAAGAGGTTGATTTGCAGAACTATTGCATCCGTGAGATAGTATCAACGACAAGACACGGAGGACAGACTCCGCCTACTGTCTGCAGTGCAACCTACCAGTTACGTGCGTCTAGATTATTTATTTGTACAAAGCGCAAGAAGTCTGCAATATTGTTTTCGCATAGTTACTTCTATAAAAAGGCGGTGCGCTCAAATCGAAAAACAAAACGTACGACAGCTCCACTACAGTGAAACCTGAGGAAGTGCGTCGCACGGCCACCCAGCAATTCCCGTTCTTAGAGTTCCAACTGCTTCGTTTGCGAAAGCGTCAATGATGCCAATGTTTGAGGTAAGCATGTAAGGTTTCCCCGGCACGAGCAGAATCTTGTTAGACAGATTCACAAACTCGGTGTGCGACATGTGCGCTACTTTTTGCTGCGCTTTATCGACTTCCTGCTTGTTGCGGCACTTGAGATACGCGTCGTCTGCAGCGAGTTCCGTCAGGTTGTTTCTCCCGTCAGATGCAGTCATGTAGCGACGCAGCGCCGTGCCGGCGCAGCGCCGACGCAGAGGCGGCGCCGGGTGAGAGAGCAAGCGCTGTCCTTGTCAGCCTCTTCTGTCCGTCTGTTTTTTGGTGCGCTTCAACAAAATTTTCAATTATGAACGTAATCCAACTGGCCCAACTTACCATCTTGCTGCAGGGGGAAGGGCATTCGCTCGCTCGGTGAGGCGGTGGCGCCCTCTCTTGCACCCCACCGGAGTCAGCCCCATGTTTCTGAAACGTTTACTGATTTTAAGTTAATTAATGCGATTACTTCTTGGCTATTTCTGTTAATTATATAATTTTACATATTGGTCGTTCATTTTAACCCGTGTTACCGCCTTATTGAGCGCTTTACTGTGAGCGTGATCACGCCAAGATGAATTGACGACAAGGCGGACCCCTAAAGTATATATTTTAGGTAGTGGCACATAGTTGAAGAAGGGGGGTAGTCACGTAATTATCCCGTTAATAATAATATCTGGGGTTTTACGTCCCAAAACCACGACATGATTATGAGAGACGCCGTAGTGGAGGGCTCCGGAAATTTCGACCATCTGGTGTTCTTTAACGTGCACCTAAATCTAAGCACACGGGCCTCTACCATTTCGCCTCCATCGAAATGCGACCGCCGCGGCCGGGATCGAACCCGCGACCTTCGGGTCAGCAGCCGAGCACCGTAACCGCTATACCACCGCGGCGGACGTATTTATCCCGTTAACGGAAGACAAAAGGCTAAGTAATTTTCTGGAAGCCATCCTATAACCTTTACAAGACAAAGTACTTTAACGAGGCACAACAAGGAAGAAAAATATACCAGAGATGGAAAGCAGAAGGGTTCGGATACGAGGTACGAAGACTCTTCAATAAGCGCAGATGTCATTATGCATGCATATCGTAAGAGAGCCAATAAGACTTTCCCAAGACGGCAGACGCATTGCGAACTGAACCGGATCGCCTTCTCGCAGGCCCTTGGGTCAACGTGATAAGCATTTAAAACAAGATTCCAACAGCGCGAGCTAAAGGATCAATGGGATTCCGAAGTGCGCGCAATAATCGAGCATTTCAAAATTCTTCAGAAACAGGATCTTCGCAGTCGTCCGCTTCTTTACTTCGTAATCCTATTCCCCGCATTCGTTGAAGCAATAGAACAGTGCAGCTCCTCACTGTCCACCAAGAACCCCTTCCCTTCGTTATTTCATTTTGCCCTCCGGCACGCTTCTCTTCCCAAAGTCAGTTCCATCATCGAAGATTTGCTGTCATGAGATTTCCTCCGTAGAAACTATTGTGCACTTTTTTCTTCCTTTTATCTATCGCCTTTCTTACTTGCACAAATGTTCCAGGCTTCATATGCTCTCGGAATTCCGAAGTGCTTCTTACGCTGACGTGAAGCGGCGTTAAGGAGCACTCGAATGGTCTTACATGCAAGCACGAACGCGCTGCGCTGCAACATAGCATCTTTCAGGTGCGTACCAACAGTTGGCCAATGCACTGTAAATGTGCTAGCGATATATTCAGACCTGCGAAAGACATCCAGGAATGGTACAAAGACATGAGAGGTGTCATCTGACCCGTAGGGATGATGTAAAAAGAAAGTGTGGTATATTGGTTTACAGCAGCGAAATATGATACTAAGGTGTTAGAAAAAGAAGGTGCGCTGAAGCCAGCTTCAGTGGCATAAGTAAACTTTGAAAGGATCTTCCGTATTCATCGCCAGAGGGCACGTCACTCACTGGCGTAAGGAATAACGTTAGGTGCTGGGGTGAGGAAGATCTGCCGTGAGATAGGTTGACCCGCCTCACTTCATTCGCCGTGTAACTTCTGAAGTGATATCTTTTACATTTCATGCTTTCACAAGCCAGAGTACATCAGATAATATGCGATTTACAGTTAAATTTATTAAAGTCTGGGGTTTTACGTTAAAAAAACTTATGGCAAATTATTATGAGGCACGCCATGGTGGAGGTCTTAGATTAAATCTGACCACATAGATTTCGTTGACGTGTACCTAAAACTAATTACATTGAAATCTACTCGACAGGAATGCTCCGCGCGCCCTCGAAATTGGCCACAACACACTATAGCGGCTAGGTCTCCGCAGCGAGTGCCGTTCAACTTTCCTTTCAAATAACAGATTATTTCTAAGAAAACGTTTCCACTCGACTCATGAAGTGGTGTACCTGATTCATGATGTAGTCTACCATCCGATAGTAAAAGCTTCTCTATTCAAAAGGCAGGCATTGCTACACCACTGACAATTCTATGCAAACTACATGAATTTCGATACATTAAGTTATTTACTTATTTACCATTCGATTTAGAAAATAATGTCATAACAATGGAATATGGAATGAAATGGACTAAGGAAAGAAATGGTCATGTTTTTTTTTATCGTAAATGCTAAGGCTATCTTAACAATCCGAAATGCTCTTTTCCCGAAGTCTGCTACAAAATACATTAGCGTTCCTCTTAAAATGCATTAGCGTTCCCCATGTACTCGTGCTATGAGGAACAGAATCAAGTGGAGACCAATCAAATTTGGTAGCAAGATCCATGCAACAATATTTGAAAATAACAGCTACTCCCCGTGCACAAAACATCAAAATTATATTGACTGATTCGAGAACGGACGCAATGCAAAGCGACCATGACGTATGAATACGTCATCATGTGACGTCACACTTGAAGTCACGTTATGTGACGTCATAATGACACTACATATTTTGGCGATCTGTGACGTCATGATGACGTCATATGGTGACACCATCACGTGACGATTATTTTTTGCATCACTCGTGTTGACGTCGCCGACGCGGGACGCCGACGGGCAATCTTCCCATTTGATGAGGCATCTAGGGCTTTCGCCTTCATAAGCTACATAAGTTCTGTATTGCCTCTGTCATCGGCCCACCGATCACGGAGGCAATGCAAAGGGACCATGTCGTGTGAACACGTCATCATGTGACATCACGTGATGTCACGTCATGGTGATGTCATAATGAAGTTACAAATGTAGGAGATCTGTGACGTCATTATGACGTCGTATCGTGAGGTCATCACGTGAAGATTATTTTTTGCTTCACTCGTCTTGACGCCGCCGACGGTCAATCTGCCTGTTGAAGAGGCATCTAAGGCTTTCGCCTTCATAAGCTACTCGACGTTTGCTAGTGGATTAGCGAGAGTCAAATGCTGCGGCTGTGTGCTGCATTTATGTCGGCAATAACATTTTTTCAGTCGAGTTTGCGTTCCCCTGCCGCAAACACAATGTGGTAAAAAGCCCAATTTTATTTGTGCCACTCTCAAACTCATGTTGGGCCTCTCCAACCATGGGCGTCGGCAGGGGGGTGCAAAAGGGGCACTTGGCCCCACACAAGCTACACCAGTACTCTCCCCCTCCACCAGCCGCCATGCAACACTGCTTTGCACCCCCCAGGACAAAATCCTGCCGACGCTCCTGTCTCCAACCCCATGTATTTTCTTGGAGCCTCATTTATTTACGTGGGAAAGGTGCCACCCTGTTGGTGTTAGACACGACACTGCTGCCAAAATTGCTGGGGTACTCGCCAAATAATTACTATCCTGTTTTGCGGCTGCTGGTTGCTGCAATAACTTCTATTTTATTCACCGCTATTTCAAGTTCACGTGGGTCCTAGTTCACAGCCGACGTTTGCAGAACAAGTCCGGCGAACTTTACTGTATTTTCTTTCTTTACCTTGGCGTTGCATGCTACTACATGCTCGGTCTCGTAGACTGCTTCTCCTTCCACCAGCAATCTCGAAGAGGTGAAGCTTTAATCTATGAATTTGTTGATGACCGAGAGCGGCAAGTTCACTGGAATGCAAAGGAATCGATAATTAAGGAGCATTAAAAAAGGATCGCATTTGCTCACGTTTTGTGTGAGCACCAAACGAAACGAATGCACTGAATAAAGAAACAGAAGCAGCGCCATTTTCCCGCTGAGAAGACCGATCAGTACGCATTGCGAGACAACTTGTCAAATGACATTGAAAGGTACACGAATTTAGACCGAAAAAAAAAAAAAAAACACTGAATCGTCGGTACGGCACGTCACAAAGTTGCCATGTGCACCGAACCCGTAGTTGTAACGAAATTGCTTTTGAACAGCTCTGATAGCGTCCGCGAAACTGTAGTTGTTTGTGTGCTCACAAATTCACATATTTTGCGGCCTAAAGTTTACGGCGCGGTGCCAAAACGCGCTCGTAGCAAAAGCGAAACCATCAGTACGAACATACACGCAGACGCTCATACATGCAGAGGCACCGTCAGTCGTCGCGAACCCGTGCGATCGCTGGCTTGAGCCGTCTTCCTGTTATGCTCCGTTTGGTTACACAGGAAGTCTATTTTAACGAGGTATTTCACATAGTTTGCACTCAGCGAGTGACTACCTTTCACGCAAGAGGCCGGTTCAGGGGGTCTCCAACACGGTGACCGCGTGAAGCGGGTGCTCGGTTTTCTGCAAAGAGACCGCGACTGTAGACTATCTTGTGCTTTCAGTTCGTCGAAAATGATTATTTTGACAGTAAAGAAAACAGGTCCTTCCGAAAGTACTTACAGAAATGCCCTGGAGGGCTTCCGCGAGGTGTTTTTGTAGAGCGCCGACAGCAAAACCTATGGGGAGCGCGCCGGCGGTATCCTACCTAGCACGCTATCGAGGCGCGACCGATAGAGGGCGACTCCGTAACTCCTCGCGGCCAATAGCGACCGATGTTGAGCCCTTTCTGATGTCAATTTGTTATTAAAAAACTAACTTTGTCTAAGTGAAAAGTTGATCCTTCAACCACTTCTTCATTCCCATTACGTCTTTTTAACAATGTAAAAGATTTTACCGACAATCCGAGGCGTATAATATTATCATCTACCGTTTGGTGCCAGCCGATGTCGACGATAAAGTCAGCTAATTCACTGCTGGGACATGACAAGTATAGGACAAAAAGGAATAGAATCGGAATCGATATAATTCTTATGTCATCTTTAGATCAGTGTGCCGTTGGAAGAGACTCAAAGTAATTATGACCACAATAACCCCATACGTGCGCGACTGCTAAAACCCCATACATTGCAGCGAAAATTTCAGTCAGTGCATTGAAAGAATTTACGTTTTAATAATAGTAAACTGACCTAGGTAAATCAAATAGGATGCGTACGATATCGCGTTGTGGTGCTACCAGGAAAGGAAAGGCCTTTTGCTCTATCGCAAGGTCGATTTATTTTCTTGTAAAAGAGATCACATAATCACGATAACATAAGACTGCAATGACGTGCACCCCTCACAAACAAAAGAAGTCAGCAGAAAAAGTGAAGGGAAGCTTTGACGCAAGCCGTGTCCGAGCTCGATTTAAACTCATCGCAATAATTCTCGCGCCTGTTTTCGCAACAAGAGGCAAATCATTTTTAAGAATGAGCGATGCGCTGTCTAGAGGCATCTCCCGTTCGAAGCACAGTTCGAGATATGACGCGTTTTCTGAGTTACAAAATGAATGCGCTGTCCTAGCAATACCGAATGGATGCAACTTTCTCGCGTTCTGCATACTCTGCAGTTCCTCCGAAGTTTTCAACTTTTAAGAAAACGCGTCTACATTTAAGGAACTATACAAAAAGCCGGAGGAGGAAGAGAAAAACGGAAAACTCAGAATAGATTTACAGGATTAGGCGGGCGTACCGCAGCGAATCTTCCATATTGCAGGAAGACGCAAAATTTCGCGCGTTCCTGTATTGTGATGAGAATGGAGGTGTCAAGAAAAGCATGGAGTATTCAGGTTGCATGGCCTGTGACTCGACGCCCAGGTGAATTGCGCCTTCGCCTTTTCTTCCAATATCGCGTTCGCCTGGTCTTCACCAAAAAATTCCTGACTCTGCAGTATTTTTCTTCTTCTTTTTTTTATTCTGCATGCACAAGAAAGCCAGGATGAAGACGGCGTCTCTGAAGAGGCTTTGAATGAGCGAGGATAAGCGAATAACCAGAAAGATGGTGCAGTGTAAGAAACTGGGGCTGTGAGCCTGCCAAAAAATACGCTACAAAATAAGCCCTCCTTTCTCTTTCTCTTCTCTCTTTTCGCTCACTTACGCAAGCTAATGATATATCAGATTTCAGCTAAGAGTTGTAGAATAAAAGCAGGGATAAAAAGTGTCCTTGGAAAGATGAACAACATGAACAAAGTTTACAAAAGAAAGGAGGGTAGGGGGGAGGGAGAGAGCGAAAAGTTTCGCGCTGCTGACGGACGCGAGCGATAGCTGTTTACGCGAATGCAGGAAAAAATATCCATGCTGCTTTTCTATGTTACCCATATCATTCTGCGGTTCCCTTTTTTCAAAAAGAAGGTATTTTGTTTTCCTTTTTTTGTGCCGGTATGGACGCGAAACCTTACGTCGGGCGCTTTTAAGGCCATGCTTTCTATAAGAACAATCTGGGAAACCGTGGCACGCACTGTCGCAAGACTGCGATCTACTGCAAGCACCTCACTGGTTGCCTGAAAGACTTTGGAAGACGCGCTGTCTGTTCGACTTGACGCTTACTTTGACACGCACGTGAAAAAGCTACGTATGCCATTGTGAGCGTGACAACTTTCCTAGTGCTTTCGTGGCAGGACAAGGGAGCTGCGAATGCAAGGTCAGCTATATATAATCTATGGAACTCTCGGCATGGTGTTAGGTCACTCACGCGGGTATGCGATGAGGGCTCCACATTATTGATGCGGTTCTCCCCACCTCCAAAAAGAAACACTCCTACCAGTTCGACGTAAGCAAGTCACAGCATCCGCTTAGTCGGCAGTAACATTGGCAACGACCAGCTAATGCATGCTACCCGAAGGCGACGGAGAAAAGTAGCACAAGCGCTTATGCTTGTAGAAAAGTAGAACGCGAGGACGCCTGCAGAAACGAAGTCTGGGCGAAAGCAAAGCCTCGGTGAATAAAATAAAAGCGTCACATTCTACTCTCATATTCAAAGGCTTTCAATAGGCTGTATACCTGTAGTATTTAACAACTCATTAGCCAGCTGCCGTGATGAATCATCCAATGACGCGGACAGGCACGCCATCCAATCACTGTCGGCTAACACTATTTTTTTCTCACCTTTTGTCCTGCAGCCATATTTGCAACAACCCTCTCCCTGTGCGCTGGAGTGTCGCGAACGATCAAACCCGGTCACTTCAACAAGAATAGGTTTGTTGAGACATAGACAAACAGGAAATAACGAAAGCCACAAATGCGGATGTTGAACTGCAACTGTTCGACTAGAATCGAGCGCTGTTTCTGAAATGATAATGAGATACCCATCAATACCTCTTCAAAAACCCCTGTCATATCCAAGAACGCGAGATGAGCGGCGCTTCTCAAATGCCACTCCTTTTTCCAAATTCCCAGCTTAGTGCGTACACTTTTTAGCCTAGCTTTTTTTTCTATACCACTGTTCCAGCCGCACTTACATTTACATATAGCCAGAGCTGTGCCCTCAACATTTCTCACTGTAGCAGGGACAGCTAGGAGTGAAAAAAAACTACAGCCTCTTGTAACGTTTCACACATGTTCAGACAAAATCACATATCTCTCTGGAATGTCCTCGTAAAGCGGGTAAAATCATGGCAGCCAAGTAGAGACACTTGCGGAGGACATATCTGGCTTGTTTAAATACTTTAATGCTTCCACTATAATCATTAGCTCATACTCTGAAACCAGGAACCGGTCGTTTCAAACGGAAGCAAGTTGTGAGTATGGGCTAGTTGGTATTCCATTTCAAATTCTGATTACAGCGCAGGAAGTCAGCGCTCGTCTTCGTTTATCTCTGTCTCTATCTTCATCTGCGCTGCAATCACAATTTGAAACGTTTAAAACGGTACCGAATCAGGAAGTGCCTTTTATTTCGAGACGTTATGTACCCGCCTAGAAGTCGCTTTGATTGCGGCTGCGTGATCGACAAACCGCTTGTAGCAGATTCGCTGAAGTCAGGCGCTCAAGCGATTGTCGAAACGCTTTTCTGGCCAATGACAGGATTATCCAGCAGGAGACCCCGAGGGCCCACGTCGCTTTTAATCGGAGCCCGGTACGTTCGAGTGGGACTGTGATGCTGAAAATAAGCGGTCCTCTCTTAGAGCGACAGACTCTACTTCTGATGCGGGCAAACGGGCAGCCACGACTGCTGCGAGTGAGCTTAAGCGTACTGCCGGAAGCATTGTATGCCAAAACTAAAAAGGAGCGAGTGGCGGTGAAAATGCGAAAGTACTCAACAGAAAGAAACCCGCGCTTCGAAACGGGGCTCAGCTACGTGGAGCACAAAAAAGCGCACTTCATGCGAGCGAAGAATATTAGGCGCAAGCTCTCTTTGCAGACCTCTAAAAAAAATATTATCGCTCCGCGAGCATAACCTTTATTTCTCTGTTACAGCTGTGGTACTATCACTAGAAGTCTCTTGGGTTCAGCCAGGTAACTGTTCTGCAGTCCGGAACATTACATATATTTTTTTAAAATCAACGCATTTTCATAATTAATTAATTACTGATAATGTGTTTGATTGACAACTTGATGACCTTATAATAGGTTAAGTTATAATTCGTTAATTAGTTTAAGCTTGCTGCAAGAAGAATAATTTATTTAATAGAATCAATCCCATTTTTTACAGCGCAGTCTATAGGAACTGCATGTAATAAATTACAAGCCCATTTGGCGTATTTGCTATGAAGAAAGTGGCCCACATTCCGCCCTGCGAACGTGAATGTCCAGCGGAGCTGTATCAAACACCACATGTGCATATGGGGGGTATGCTATATTATTACGTTAGAGTCATGGTAGTGGTAATCGCTGTGTGGTCGCTGTGGTAGACCGTGATTGGTTCCGCGGCCATTTTGAGCTAGACCTACTTGTTCCTGTCGTCGAGCGTTGTATTCACGCTGTTCTTCTGGTGTCTTTAATTTGCGGGGTCTACCCATGGCAGCCTTAGAAAGAACTCAATGAGTTGCTCGACGGGTCTTCCTTTTATATATGAAAGGGGGAAACACGCGGGGCCAGAAGGAAGGGCCGTTTGACGTCATTCGAAGCTCTCGTGTGAATTCCAAAGCAGCTTCAACCTAATCTTTACCGAGAACACGTGGGTGGGTGTCCGCCTTGTTCACAGGCGCCTTATCATCCAACATGCGCTTTTGATGCTTGTTTGGTGGTTGTCTTTAATCAAACGAATGCTGAGCTCTATGCTGTATGCATGATTGCAAAGACAGATATGCCGTTTGCCTTGAATTGTTAAAGGGCCAATTTATGGTACATTAGACTGGGCGCCACCACGCTCTGACTCAGATTGCAACAATGCGGTGTCCGCTCTTGATCCGAGCCAGAGAACGTGTGTCCGAGCCGAGCATGCCGCCGCTGGCCAGAGTGATCGGAGGCCGGTAGAGGGAACACCTCACCGCGTCTTCTGTTGCAAAGAGAAGAGTGGCGGGAGTCATGTGATCAGATCTCGGTCACGCCCCGAGGTCAAAATGAGAGCTGAGCGTGGTGCTCTGAATGGACCAGCCGAACCTATTCAGAGCGCTCGATTTCGTCCATCCGAAAGTGACGCGCGTCGTTGGAGCACTCTGTAGCGCTCACAGATGACCAGTCCAATGTACCATTAGTTGTGGCGTTGCAGTTGCGCACGAGTCTACAGCGAACACGTTCGTCGGCTCGTCGGTTCACCTCTCCGAATGTCCTTTCTCACCGTCCTAGGTGAGAATACAAGGAGCGCGCCGCTTCTGCTAGCAGAGGAGCACGCGATCGCGAGCGTCTGTTGGTGTTTTAGGGGCCTGGCGTTTTGTGCTTATGCCACGTAGGCCACGTGCTTTCTGCCCATGCGTTATCTGTCCACACGTTTCTCTGCCCATGGAGATGAAACCACTGTAGAGGTATGTATACTGCTTCGCTATAAAACACTTTCGAAGTCTCTTGAGTGCTGCTGGTTTAAAATCGACAGAGCGCGCTGCCGCGGTCGCTACCACGCTGCCAAGACTTGCCAGGGACCAAAAGTGATGTATAAAATAGACGTACACAAAGTATTTGTCCTTAAAAACCATAACATATTTAAAATACGTAATCATCAAATGGAGTCATTCTGTCTTTAAGCGTCTTTCAGAAGCGTGTTTACCGCAGAGGTATCGCCGGTGAAGCAGCGTGTGCATTCTGATAAACTCAAACAAGGCGTACCTTCCGCGCAAAAGACCAAGCTTAATCACAGATCCTTCAAAGATTCAGACGACCACAAAGGACGACAAAAAAGAAGAAGAATCGAAACAGACCCCTCCATGCGTGGAAGACTCGAACCTCAGGAAAGCTGAAAGCACTAGACTTCGTTGAGAAAAAAGTAAGAGAAAAAAGCCGGCAAACTTAATTACGGCGACTCTCGCATAATTCCCGATCCCCTCCAATGCTCTTGTCCGTTGCAAAAGTACGTGAACGAAGGTAGACGGGGGATAAGGAGCAACTGCAGCAGCAAGAACGCAACATGGCAGCGACCTCTGCATAAGCTATAATGCACTTCCACACAGGCACAGCAACGCCGCGAAGGCGCTCTCAAGCATGTAACGCAACGCATTCGCGCGCAGCTAGCAACTTGCTCGGACTTCAAATGAAATTTTCCGGCTCACTCGGCCGAACAATGTGCTCCATCCCCACGGACTCGCGCGCTGCTATGTGCCGCGCGCGAAACTATAAAGCCCCGCTTAGTTCTGTAAAAGCAGTGTCTTCTTTCACGGCGATAGACCGTGTATTCGTGAGACGGTCGTGGGGTGCGCGTCAGGAAAAAAAAAAATTATTAAGCGCACATTCGCTCGCTCAAAATATGAAGATACACGGCTACGACTCCAGCATGAGTAATGATCTATAGCCCATTCCCACACTTCTTAGCACGGCCGCTGGCACAGTAGGCACGATCACAGGCATATTTTAACGTAAACGAGGAAGTTTTGTAGCATAAACCCGTACACACGTTACCAAAAAAAGTTTCAACAAAGCCGAAATGTAGCACTTCAAGAGTTGCCGCAGAAAATTACGCATGTAGGCTACATATCAAGCCCATCTACATGTCTTGCGCAAATTCCGCATTCCTGGTACCTACGTAATAATATTTAATAGACCTTCATTGGCATGTGTCCTGAGAGAAAATGTCCATTTTTGGGGCGACAATGAACGCTTTTGGACGAAAAGCGACAGTTTTGGATAAATCGCCAGCTGCTCCATTTTTGCAATCGCGCGAGAGCGAAAATCAAGCAGCGAGCGATTGATACAAAACTGTCGCTTTTTACCAAAATCGGTCACATGCGACTGGTCGCTTTGTGACGTGTGCGTGCTAGAACGCTTGTGACAAACATGGGCGCTCATCCTGTGAGAGTCTTCGGTGTGAATTAATCCTAGGCGCTTACACCGTCCGACGGCCCGGCGCAAAAGTCACTTTTCTGAGGCAAACACGAAGTGGGATACAAGCTTCTCAATATGCGAGAATTTGATATCCAGATTCTTTAGCATTGGAACGCTCAGCCTTATCTACCCCCTTCAGTCACGGTGTACACAATTGTGTTCATCAACTTCGTACGTGCGTCACGCACCGCGTGTTTCTTCGAATGTGTGCACATTTGTGCAGGCTTCCTGAGTGGACAACGAGAGGTCATTTAACTTCATTGTGGTGCGTATTGCGGCAGAAGATCACTTGGCTGGAGACACTACCAAGTTCGACGATCGTTCGACGTGCCGCGTTCCAGGACCAACGTCAAGGATGTTTCCTTTTTCCGCTTGAAACGAACACAACCAAAAAACAAACCTTGCATGCATTTGCGGCCTAATAGTTGATTCTTTTTATGCAAGGATTGAAGGTGACTGAACGCAATATAATTAGTCACTTACACGCTAATTAACATTAATTACTGGAACTCGCACAGAACAGCACATTCCTTCATTTTCTTTCTTGGAATATAATACTGAGTGTTTGGGATTATGCCACACGAATTTGACGTATTTTCAGACAGTAAATCATAATTCGTGACTGAAGGGGCTACAGTTGAATGCGAAGTTGCAAACATTTCAAGACAAACGGCACCTACTAACGATGTTTTTTAACTATGGAGAACAGAAAGTGCCTCGACCAACATTGCGAAAAGGCTCTTCAAGCGTTAATAATAATATCTGGAGTTTTATGAGCCAAAACAACGATATCGTCATGAGGTGCGCTGTAGTGGAGGGATCCGGAAATTTCGATCATATGCTGTTCTTTAACGTGCACTGACATCGCACGGTACATGGACCTCCATCATTTTGCCTTCATCAAAATACGACCTCCACGGCAGGGGATCGAACGCGTGACCTTCGGGCTATCAGCCGAGCGCCGTAACCACTACACCACCGGGGCGGGCGCTCTTCGGGCGACCTTAGCCTATTCGTTATGCCTGAATGACCCGCGTCAGAGCCAAAAGCGTGGGCCTCTCGATCTCGATTACGTACTGAAAATAGGCAGTCACACCCGACTTCGTAAAATGCCCATGCGAAGTCGAATAATACGGCATAGAAAATCAAGTTTGAGCACTGAGTCGGAATTGAGCTTCCCGCTAAAGTAGAATCACACCTGACTACAAGAGCCTACGCTCTAAGAACTGTGACTCTCTTTTTATGCATGTCAGAGTCACATGTGTAGCATTCCCTTTAGAGAAGCACGTTGGCCCTCTTTAGGAGGGTCGTGGAACGCACGAATTTCCAAAAGAGAGTCAATGCACGACTCTCTTAAAGAGCGTCAATTTGCCTCTCTAAAGGGAGTGCTGCACAGGTGACTCTTACATGTTAAACATAGAGTTAAAGGGCACCTTTTTTACTTAGAGTGTATGCGTTGGAGCAGCGCTTGCCATAAGATAGCGGAAAGGGGGGGGGGAATTCACCTCGTTCCAGATTCCTCTTAGTCGAGCATCTTATCGGCTGAAAGCTCTGTACTGTTATCTTTTTTTCTCGGAACATGACTCTCGGAGTGACTCTCGGAACTCTCGGAGTGTTGTCGGAGCGTGACGTTCCAAGAATCAGGTCGAAGGTGCCAGTCTACGCTGCACTCCCTCGATTTCTCTGCCAACGAGTTAGTTCCTAATTTACAGTGACTTCTAGCTGTTACGGTGCATCTGCATATTCGTCCAAAAGTAGCCTACGGTGACACGTATTCATTAAAGGAGATTGCTTTTCTAGTATTTTAAACATCAATTAAATTTATTTATTGTTTCCTCTGTCATATGAGAACACCCACATTTTCCTGCTGCGTATGCACGACTCAATGACGATTTGTGTGGTAATGTTTGTTGAAGCTACCGGACGAATTTCCGCCGTCACCGTCGTGTTCTGTATAATAGTGAAGTGCGATAAGGTCTTATCATACTATGTATTTGAATGCTGTAGATGCCAGAAAAAGTGGGCCAGGTGGGCCAGGGTCAGACGAGTAGATTCGTGGCTTCATTTGCGCCGTGTTCCAGTGCGTCCAGTAATCGCAGGCTGACGTAGTCGATGTAACGTTATCGCAAGTTATCTGGCTAAATTTATTGGGCTTGAGTTTTAGCGGCATAGCTAAAGGTCCCAAAGCTTTGTTAGGTACAAGGACAATTGAAAACTGATGACCATGCTTACTCGTAAAGTGGCATCCAAAAATTAGGACTTATTTCACTCTCATTTCTTTTTCTCGTCCTCCCTCACAGCGTTTACGCTCATTTGTGGACATATATCGAATCAGAGAACCACCAGTAGCCCGGCGCCACGCATGCAGGCGCCAATCCTTCTTTCAAACACGGGTAATAAAAAAGAATGGCCACAGCTGCGTCAGCGGCTCGCCGGCGACAACACAAAGGCGAGCTGTGTGCTTACGTCACGATATAAGAAGCCGAGAAAGAAAATTGCAGTGCTGTCGAAATAGTGCTGCTTCCAGCTGGCACATCCATCCGGTCCCGGAAACTTCGTTCAATATTGTCAACCCGCTTCCGTCCTGCAATGAGAGCCGTTCACTTGGTACACAACAATTCTCATTTCTTTAGTTTGTGGCTCTGCCTCGCTGCTGCAATAGATCCATACGGTCCTATTAAACTCTCTCACATTGAATACTATAACATGTTTTGTGACTGCTCTCGTCAACACATTTCTTTACTGTCATCTGTGTCAACGCGGACAATTTGAAAAGTTGTCTCTGACTAAGACGGCCTTCAAGTTCCTTTGCTTGGCGCTGTGTCACAGTGACGTCTAAATGTAGTTCCCACGTTTCGCAATTAGGCGATGCAACCCCCCTCCCCCTTTCTTTCCACCCTCTTGAGGGAAGAAGCAATATCGTTTAATTTTATGGGCTTCTTCCCTTTAACGCATGAAAAACAGAGTGGCAACAGAGTGGCTTTAGGCTTGTTGAACTCTAACCTCTTCGGAGGCTTGCGTGCCCTCCTGCTACAACGAAGCAATAGGCGCGGTTGTGTGCTCTCAGCTAAACTTTGATTTAGTGTAAGAAGGCCCAACAACTACATTTCTTTTATGTTTCGAACAGCAGCCAAATTCGCGAGACAATACCGGTCGTGTTATGTTTTGTGCAACAGTACACTCTTAATCAGTTCCTGGTTATCAACAGGTAACCAGACGAAAAAATGTCCGGTTTCCTGGCTATTTCTAGCACTTTAAGCAGGACGTGATTAAGAGTGTATAGCAGTATGGAGAGGAATAACGAAAGTTCCATAAAAAGGATAAGGCTTCTCTCTTGTTATTAAAAAATAACGATCCCTGGAAGGAACGCCTGACCACAAGCAGCCTGTAAAATTTTTTAAGATGTCATATATAGTCGCAAAACAAGTGTAAGGCCATGCAGCAGTATACCGCTGCGATAGTGTGAACTTATTCGAAACTCATTTCTGAATAGATGTTTACAACGCAGTAACATTGGGAAGGATAACTTAGAACAGTGGCGCTTGGGTTATTTGGTAGGTCATGACAAGAGCTTTTCGACCAAAGTTTTGCGCCATAGCTTTTGTAAAGAGGGATAACGAATAGTCAAGACAGAACGCAAACGTCCAACGCTGCGAAGTTAGATCCTTGTCTAGGCTATTATATCTTCTTCTTCGAGCATTCCCGTGCAGTGAACATCCTATTAGTAATCGTAGAATATGAAACTATGCAGAATCGCCTGGGCAAAAACCGGCCAATGGGTGGTCGAAGACGTCAACCGCTAAGCCACGGAAGTCAAGTTCACATAAAGCACGACAAAGTGCGCGCGACACGGTAATCCTTTCCGCGTACTCGGCTCAGCGTCGGTGCCTTCATTCGCTCGCTTGTATGCTCGCTGTCAGTTCCGGCCTGTAAGCGTGAGCGCGTGTGCTTGGTACCGCGAAGCCAATTACAAGGCCTTGTTTTTTTTTTTTTTTGCATGAACAGGCGTCGCGCGACTTTTTACGCTCTCCACTCCTTTGTGCTCCTTTTTTTGTGCTTTAGCTTTCTGTCTCTCGTTTTGTATCGCTTTACTACGCGTCGTTTTGTTCGGATAGTTTTCTCAGCTCTCAGCACCGTCTCACTCAAGGTGAGTGGCATGCCGGCGTCGACAGCACAAAACTTGGTTCCGCTCGCAATTGCGTAAACAGTGGCTTACAAGTACACAGTAGAAGAAAATATATTAACACGAATGAAGCGAGTAAAAAATAAAGGTATGATGAAAGGTTGCCGACGTGTGACAGCTTTCAGGACAGTTTCACAGCGAAAGCTGTAATCAAATCACAACGGCAGCGGGGTAGTTGTCCGCCGCCGGTGTTCGTACCACTATGGCGCGAAATAAGCAAAAAATGAAGAGATAAAAATGTCCAAGATCGGATGGGATTTGAACCCGGGCCCTCTGAGTGGCAGTCGAGTATTCTAATACAGAGGCACGCTGGTGCTTGAAACTTCTTTGCAAAAAGACCCTATACAAGCGTCATGTGCGGCAAGGAATCGGGTTAACATGTGTAATATAGCGCGGCAGAAGAGTAAAATAACAACCAGGCGTCACACAATGCTAATTGCTTAACGAGTGTTTGGTTTAAAGCTTCCCACCACTACAATGTGCTCAACCATAGTTCTTTATCGCCAAAGATTATGATTTGTCGCGCAGTAGATGCCTTGCATGTGTATTAGTTTGCCCAAGAGAGTTTCGAACGACGGGCTATAGAAAGGCGGTTCTTCTAGCTTTCGCTGTGAGGCCCAGGTCTGGCTCTTTTTCTTTTGTTCCGCTTTTCGTGCACCTAGGTTGCCTCACGTTGTGTTGTAGTTTTCCAGTCTTGCCTAGGGGACACTCCGATGATGCCTTAATTTAATCACTCCCTATTTTTTTTTCCTTGCAGGAAGGAAAGAAATCGCCGTACTTCTTAGATTAGGCAAATTCTCACTGTTTCGGTAGCGAAATAGAAGCCAGTGGTGCAACAACTCGAGCTTTTTTTTGTCTTTCCTCTGTGTATTGGGCGCTGTTCGCTCTCTGCCTGAAATGCCTGAAATCTATAGCGTACGATGCACTCTTGTGATACGGGTCTTACGGAACACGAGAAAAAGCAGCAAAGAATTTGGAACGAAAAACAATGTTTCTGGAAAGCTGAATGGGACGATAAAACAAAGAAGAACAAAAAAGATACGAGCGAGAACGAATAAGATTCTTGATTTGAAAGCCAGAGCTGAAATCCCGCCGAATGCTGTCGATATTAAGAATATTAATAGTTGCCTTTAGAGCACGCTTACACAGAATAACCGTTGTAGAAGAAACAAATGTTGAGATAACGGAGTCATGCAGGAAGATGACAAGTTGGGCCAGTAGGTTTACGTTCATGTTTGAAGTTTTGGTTGAAGGGCGCCGATCATACAGGAAGGTACGGGATGATTATTGTACATTCGGAGCATGTGGTCGTATTTTCGAAATACTTTAAATTGTGTTGAATATGTAAAAAAATGATATAGACACTAACGAGCTACTTGTAATGACACTCTGTGAAAGTGGTACAACGACAGCATCTCGAGGTGTATTGAACATGCAGTTTCTATAGGAACACCCGTGTTGATCGAGAAATCATATATTAGAGCACACTATTTTCACCTGCGCGTTCTCAGTTCACCTTGTCGCCAAATAAGGTACGCGCTCCTAGAGCGGCAAGGTCTCTAGGTCGATAGGGAGACAACGTGAGTGATATTGCGCCTAGTAAATCTCACAATCTCAGCCACTCTGTTTACAGTTGACTGTGGTAACCAATAATGTATACGCCATTTTGTTCTTGCGCAAACACATATTTATGGTTCGCTGAAACGTTTCGACACTGACGCCAGTTGTGTGGCGAAATAGGCCGCCACGTTGAGCTATACGCAGAGAAAGTTGTCAAAGTTGGGTAAAGGAGACACACATGAAAGTCAGCGTAAGTCAGCAGAAATTCCCAAGCAACTATTTCAAGCTTTACTTGTACTTTTTTTAGCATTGTCGTTCTTTGCTTGTTGCTTATCTTTCGGTTGCGCCAACACTCATTTATCATTCCTGCAATGTAGAACAGCAGCTTTCCTGTCAGAAAGACCTTGCGGGTGCGAGAAGATGAATGGAATCGTGCTCTTTTGCAGCACTTTCCCAGTCGCGTTTGCTGAGTCAAATGCATGTTGTTAAGCGGCACAGATCTTCATATGGCGTCGTAAAGGGTGGTTACAGGATAAACAGAAAAAAGAACATTGTCACTACAAGATATGCATAAAATCGGCAGGAATACGTATAGTTCAAAAAAGATGGCAGCTGAGCGAATTGAAACAGTTCCATTGTAAACAATTTAATTGTAAACAATTTAGCGTGAAATTGGTGGGTGCTATGAACACAGAACAAACAAGAGTGAGCTTTTCTGATAGCGAAACATGTGGGGACGAAACGACTGAGAAACAAAGAGACACAGTAAGTGCTCGTCGGTGTTCCGTGGTTTGTCGGTGTTTCGTCTTCATCTATTTCGCGATGAAAAAGCGATGAAGATCATGAACCAAATGCCTCGAACCAGAGTCCTGCCAAGTCGCAGAACAAACGCTTTTAGGGGCGAAGCTCCTAAAGCCGTGGGTCTGTCCCTCCTTAGCTCGTACGTGACCGCCTATGCCGCGCGTATGTGCCAGTGGTGATGGCAACGAAGCAGCGCGAGTGTTCTTGGCCCAGCGCAGGGACGAAGAAGACGTTACAGTTCTTTCTCTGATCGATAAAGCGTGTTTGTTTGTCGTGCTTCGTGTCCTCGTCGATCCCACGTCGTTACACTGGTGGAGGTGCGGGGTAAGCTTCATGCTTGGCACTCCATGGCGGAGCCGACAATCGAGCCCGGAATCGCCACCACGCGTCGAAACACCGGTCCACCGATTCAGCCGCCGTCTGCTAGTCGCCGTCATGACCGTGTACCTCGCACCCAACCTGTCTATCGGGGACGTCAAGTCGTTTATAGACATTGCGTTACGTGACTACGACAACAAGTACAAGAACCGTCCGTTTGTGCTGGTTGGGGACTTCAACGTGGACCTCATTGCCAATGACTCGATCGTGCAGCACATGCTTCCCAAATACGCACTCAGATGTATCCATATGCAACCTACCACGATCCGAGGGACGTGCATAGACTTAGTGTTTGCAAACTTCCCACTGCAGCCAGTACAAGAACCTCTCTCGCTTCATTTCACGGACCATAAAGCCGTCATAATGAAGGGACCTCGCAATCCAGCCGCCATGACAACGACGAAATGAAAAGATCAAACGAAGAAACGAAATAACAAACGAACAAGAACAAAATAAAAGTTGATTTTGTATAATATACGCACAGTCTTACGTCTTTCTAATAGTCTTACATCTTTCTAATGATGTAATGGGCTAACTTTCACGGGAGAGTTACGGTTTACCGATGATCTCCCCCTCTCGAGCTTCGACCAATTATCATCATTTATTCCGTGGATATGGCATGATTTTTTGTTCATCGTTTCGTCTCTATTAGTTTTGCGCTAAACCGTCTACAATGAATGTCTTTAATTATTGAAAAGATAGTCCAGCGGTAAGATAAAATATTACTTTGTCTACTCCTTTAAAGTATGAGCAATTCAAAGGCCACTGAAAACTATAAATCCCCGAAAAGTTTAAAATTCCGGTTTCAAAAGCACACAGCATTTATTGTCGCGCATTTAGCTTTCGTAATGACAGTGCACAATGTGCTGCCGATACTACCGGCAGGAACTGAGGACCGTTGTATGACAGCGAACGTACTTCTCACAGCTACCAATGGTCAGACATACACTGTCTAAAAACTGCTGGGGCCAGCTACTAGAAGTAGGCCTATAAGTTCTAGAAAATCACGTCGTGGTAATTTATTAGGTAACCTTTCGTCGTGCTAATATCAAGGACCAGGGTTTTATTGCCGGTCACGGCTACATCATATCAATGGGGGCGAAATGCATGATCACCAGAGTGCTTAGATTTAGGTGCATATTGAGAAAACCTCCACTGATGAAAGTTCGCCAGGAGCCCCGAGCTACAGCCTGACTAACAATCATATTTTGACTTTGGTACGTAAAACACGAGAATTTGATTTAGTAAGATCTGAAGGCCGTCAGGTGAGAAGTTATGGTACCTATGTACCTATAAAAAGCGATGGTGGGCTACAGTGCTGCGCTCACTAAAACATGATACGTAGAAAAAAAAGCGTCCGCTTTAAAGTTTTGTGTGTGACGATACTTGCGTAACCCTGCGTTGTATAGTATAATTGCTCATTCCATTGCTTACGAATGACGCAGATCTGAATCTATGCTGATTTACATGCCGACACAGAAACCTTATTAACCGTGCCCGGTCCAGAAAAGCACCAATAAGTAGGCACATAAATGCATGCGGCTAGCCTATAGATCAATTTCATTGCACCGTTTCCTAACCAGCCGGTCATGTGGTAATTACTTTTCAGTCTGGCCCTGTCATGCTGTAGCCATTCAGCCATCGTTACCTTCAGCAGTTAAAACCTGTAACCTATCGACTAATATATATATATATATATATATATATATATATATATATATATATATATATATATATATATATATATATATATATATATATAATCGCTCCTTCCCAATCACACCGACAAAAACTTTACGGTAAAAATAGTTTGAAAATTGGGGACCCAAGACATTGGGTCCCCAAGCTGCGTTGGGTAGGCTGCTTCGGAAGATCATCAGAGCTTGAGAGTTCGGTCAAACACAGGCTGAGCTGGGTCAAACGCAAGGGGCGCCGCATGCGGCGAAATTAAAACTATGCGAGACGCGGGCCATACTGCGCCATGGCCCGCGCTGCGTCTGCGTCGTCTCGCTGGCGACCCAAGACGCTTTGGGGAACCATGCTAGTTTTCCTTTCTATCTTTGGGTCTTGGGACAATGCGAGCGCAAGAGCCCAAGAGTGGCTTGGCTTCTGCGCATGCGCCCTGGTGGCTTGCAAACTTCTTGGGTCCTCAAGCTCCATGGGGCCCCAATTCTCAAACCCTGTAATGACACGTGATGGGCTCAGAAAGTGGCACACAACTGAGAATTGCCAGGCTGACAAGAAACTTCCAGGTGGGGTGGAGTCATGGACGCTTGATGGTCTGCCGGACACGAGACTTCCACTAATGAGGTGCTTTTTTTTCGCGCAATCGAAAGGTGTTTTTGCTCGCACTAGCAGTGCTAGTGAAAGTCACCCTTCAATCTTCACGCGTTTGTGGTGTCTTGACTTCTCTCGTGTGTCCGTGTTTTCACGCCCGGTCTCTTCACTTGAATAGGTACCAAGTTGCTCAGCTCTCTGTTATTGCCGTCACCATATTTGTCAGTCGTGTATTATGTCATGGTTTATTGTTTTATTAAGACAGGAAGGCTTGCGCTCACTGGCACCACGATCGTAAGTGCCGTTCTGTAAGAGTTAGTTATTGGAGCTCTTGAATAATTTGTATATTGACAGTGCTGGACAAACCTTTTTGTCTAGCATGTTAATGCGGGATGAAATCAGTGGTCAGGGTTGAAGCAACAAGAGTTAGCAAAATTGCGTGGCTATTTTGTTTAATTTTTAAGCTAATATGTGACGTGCGCAATTAAGCGCCGTTCGAAGCTACTCCGCAAAGGTGTGTTTGGTCAAACAGGTGTAGCTTTCGTGTGTTCGTTATGAATACAGAAGAAGACAAGATCACAAAGTTTTTAGACAAAAACAATAGCCCCCTACCCCTTGGTCCTCCCTCGCTTATGTAGAACGTTTAGTTATGTAGAACGATGTGGGGAGCTTCGAAGCGAGATTATTCACGAACCCGTCTCAAAAAGGCATCAGCGCGCTGATCTCACGCGTGGAACCGGAAACGCCCCGAAACATCGCTCAATTTGCGAATTCTACGTCCGACGCTGGGCCGACGGCTCTAGATTCAGCGCTGTCAGTTCGCGCAGCGCACTGGCTGCGAAGTGTTTGCTCGGAGGGAGTATTTACATAGTGTTATCCATGCAAAACAATAAAAAATGCCTTACTACGACGGTCAGTGTACATACAGCACATGCATAGCAGAGAGACGACCGTACTCCGCATAAAATTCGTCACCCCTCCCTAATGTCTCTTACCAGATTTTATTATTCTTCCCTGTATATTTGTGGACTTTTCTGCTTTCTTTCTATATTTTCTAAGTTCACCCCGGTGAGTTGCGCGGGGATTCAGTCGGCGTTCGCAATGCGGCTCCGCCGTGGCGCTTGCAGTACGGTTCTGCGGGAAAGCCCGCTCGCGGCACGAACACCGGCTCAGCGCCTTGTTGGGATTTAGCTCGCCAGCCGAGGCTGCACCGAGGGTTCACTGCCGGACAGCCGCCGCTATTTAAGTTACAGGAACTTTCGTTCAAGTCGTCTGGGGGTTATGTTAACGCAATGGGGAGGAGGAGGGGAGGGGGGGACGAGAAATCCTGGCTGCATGTGCTACTAGACAAAAAAAAAAACAAAAAAAAACCAAACAAAGAGTGCGATGTGAAAGAAAATAAAAATACCTTTTAATTGGGTGCTCATTGCATAAATCATGGCGGCTGTCTTGGACATAAGTTGTGCGGTTTCTTTGAGGTTCGTGGTGCACGTTATATTTTTGTCTGTCTCCTTTTAAAGATTTTATTTGACGTATGAGAAAACTTGTGTTCACCTCGTAATGAGAAAAGGTAGAGCCGCTTCTTAAGCTATTACCGCTTGGGGAATGTAGCTACCAAAAGAAATGGCTTCGTCATCTCCCAAGAGCTGGTGTCCACTTTCTCTTGGGTATAGATTTCACCGTGATAATTTTTTTACCGGAAACCCATGAAGGTGAGAGTAACTTTTCTGTGCTCTCAAACGTCCCCGAAAAAACAAGAGCGCATGTTTGTTAACGCATTTTCTGCTGTAATGGATTTCACAAGAATGATCATGTTATCGTGACCTCAACGACAAAAAGGCCGGAATTCACAAGAACCTCGTATGTTACAATTATCTGCAAGAAAAGATTTAAGCCAATTATGACACTGTACATATCATTAGCGAAGGTAGGAAGCCAATGGCGAAGATACTTACGAAAGAAGCGCTTTCTCAATTTGACCCGACGGCCTTTTGCACGTTTTCATTATTTCCTATTGCGTCCGTTATAACAGGAATGCTGGTCAAGTATATCTAGCGCGCATAGTTTTTTCTCAGTTCTTCATCCTCCTTTATTCAATCTTGCGGAAGCCTTCTGTCACGTATCCGTCCCGGTGAAACTAAAATATTTTTTAAAAAAAAGACGGATAACGACCCAGACGGACACACGACGGGTGACGAAGAGTAAACAGCTTAGGCATTCAAATCGTGAGTCATCATCTCTCTGCGTAGGCAAGAGCGCGCCCCTGCTGCAAGTGACTGACTGAAGTATACGCAAGCCTGAATGATAACTAGAAGAAAAACCCCATACTCAACAAAGTTACAGGTCGCTGTCAGACGTGTAGGCCAGATCCTGATTGATAGCTGGGCTAAGAATGGCGTGTTTACAGAAAGGCCTTGCAGAAACTCTCTCCCTTTATTTTATCTGCGAGAGTGACTGATGAAGATTGAACAAAGTGGCATAAGTAGCCTAAACATTCTTTTTTTCCTGCAGAGCAGTTTTGTAGTCGTGGTGTCATGTAACAAGTTTATCTTTCAGATGCCAGGAAGGAAAGCGATGCTTCAGGAAACTGAGACTCAATTTCCTTGAAAAACACTCACACAGATCAAAACAAGCACTTTATATTTTTTGTATTTTGCTGTAGGATCTAGATATTGTTGATAATAAAAATCCTTTCTCTCCACTCGTACACCATTACAACAACCACGTTGTTTACATACTGGTACATCGACTGATGCGAACATCGGCTCTCCAACAACACGTCAATAAGTGCATAATTTCTTGCACTTGTAAAATTTGGCATCTTTATGACCAAATAACAGTGCACTCGATTTTTTTCACCATGTGTTTAGTAAACCATCTTGAATAATGAGCGTTAGATCTAAATTTTGCTGTGCCTCTCTATATAGCGAATGGCGTGCACATCCGCGCCAGCCGAAATTCAATTAACGATGCTGCGGAGCTGACAACACACCGCGTGCGTTGTAAATACGAGTCCATTTCAATTTAATGATTTCTTATTCTATACGTTTCGTTATGGGATTCGATGCCAGTCTTCGCCGCTTATCACATCTATTGCTGTAGAGACGAGCTAACGGGAAGTGTGCTGCGACAAGTGTGAACAGCGAACTGCACTTACTAAAGAAAAATTCTGTGAGTAAGCATTCGTCGTGTCAGCATTCACAAAAACAGTTCGTATGCTACAGCGATTCGTAAGCGAATATGGACGCTGCCCAGTCTCCATAAGGAACATAATATTAGCAAAGTCGGCCAACTAATGACGAAAGATTTTACAAAAAACCCTTCATTTTTTTATTTCGTGGATCACGCAAGCGGGATAAATTAAACTGGCGCTATGGTCACGAAGAACACCTGTCCTAAATTGTTCGTAAGAGAAAATTTCGACCAATACTTACGCGGAATATATTGTTCTCGAAAGGGACCACCTAGTGGTGAGGAAACACTTGCGAACGAAAAGATTTGCGAATGAGGCCCCTGGTTTTGTCTACTGCTGCCAAATTTACAGAAGCCTTTCGTTCTGTACAGTTATTTACCATTGGCTACTTATAATATTTCACTAAGCTGTTTGTCTCTGTTTCTATCTCTGTCGGTATCAATATTTTCAACATCACAATTGGCTCACGCTTAGTTTTCCAAACAGTTCTAGTGCAAGATGTTCTTTTGAGCACCCCTTATTCCCAAGAACGGTCTTGCGCACAACTACTCTTAGGACAACTACTCTTAAGCAGTGTCGGTTATCGTATTATTGTTCTCTCTTTTAGATGAGAAGTATCTCTTGCTCGGGGGTATGTAACGCGGCGTGGTCATCCGAACGCAGCGTCGTGGTCCGCACTCACACTACACGTGCGCGACTCTCCTCCTTCTCTCTCTCCAACAGCTGCGCGTTACTCTCTCCACTTCTCTACCAGCACCGGCTTGCGCTTCTCCTGCGTTCTCGCTTCTGCTCTCACGCCGCATACGCTACTCCTCCTCTAGTCTCCTCTCCTTCAAATGGCAAAGCGCTGCGCGCGTTCAGTCCAGCGCTTGCCTCGGTTGGCTCCTCTGAAATGCGGGCTCGACATGCGGAAATTCTCTCCTGCGCAGCGCCGCGATGAGGGCCAGCGCATGCGCGTCTCCTCCCCCTCTCTCTCCTCTCCTACGCTGGCTCTCTCTCGTGCGCCTGTCGACGTTCCCAGCTCGCCCTGTGAGAATTACCGGCCAGGCTAGAGGGAAGACACGACACGCGTAGTGTTCGTCTTCGCGTTCCACGACGCGAGGTCGGTAGTATGCCGAACGAACGCCAACGGAACGCGATCGTTCAAGTGCTCCGGCTTGGCATCGCCTCATGGTCCCCTTTTGCGGGAGATGGCGTAATTTTTTTTCTCGCTTCTTTTTTTTGTAACATCTATTTTCTAACATGTTTGATTCGAGTAACGAGAAATCGTCAGTGGTGGCCATAGCGGAAGCGAGGGTAGACTGAGAGATACTTGTCTTCTTCAAGCGATAAGCGCTTTCTTTCCCATAATTCCGAGCAGCACGGTGGACCCTTCTGACGTGGTGCGGCCGGACTTATGACTGGCCACGGCAAGATAAAACCTTAACTAGAACTTCTTTGGTTTGCGTGTGAGAGGGAGACGTTATTACAGAACAAATTGAGTAGGGCGCTTCGACTGAAACGCGGGAAAGATTGGCCAATTCACTCTGTGGTCCCAAAATAACGTGATCTATTGTTCTATTTCCTTTCATGATTGGGCATAAGAGTGCGCTGTTACTTACTCTTAAAAACTTTACAGCTGGAACCATCCATGGATGTTTCTCGGAGTCAGTGCGCATAATAATGCCATTGTGGAAATCTGTCTTCAAGTCTCATAATTTCACTTCCGGCTTTCATTTCCTATTTTGTAGCGTTACCTACTCTTGCCTAGCCGGAGCCGATTTCGCGTGGAGCGAAATCAGTGATGTCACACAGCTAGGTCACCGGAGCTGGTATCTGACGCGCTCTCCGACACCGCCGCGCGCGGCTCGCCACTGCTGGTCTGCGCCGCATTCGAGAGGAGTGACGTCGTAGACACAGTGGCGCCAGCGCGCGCGCAGCTATTCACCTTCGCTGTGCAGTCGCCGTCTGACACTGCGCTGGGGCCGCTTGATAGCGCATCTGACTGGCGTTTGCAGGTGGGTAACGCCATGGAGTAGGAGAGCGCAAATGCTGCTCGATGGCGCAGAAGAGCCGAGAAGCATATCTCATCGGATCCCGAAGTAGTTGCCTGGCAGTAAGCGGTTCAGCGTACGAAGGATGACCAGAAGAAGGCTAAACGTGCTGCGGAGACACTTGAGGAAAGGGAGGAGCGTCTAGCAAAGCGGCGTCGCCAGGATGCTGAGCGACGGCAGTGTGTTACTTCACTGACCGCCGAGCCGTCTTTGTGGCAATAGAGAAGCAACCTGACGTTGAGCAAAAATAAATATGCATGTGCCACATATTACGTATACCGTGTGTATGTCATTGTAACAGCAGTAAGCATGGCAATCAAGCTAATCCTAGACAATCTGGAAAGCTCAGAATAATCAGCTGAACCTTTGCTAACGCTACGTATATCCTGGCATAGCCGAGCTAAGCCACTGCAATTTTTCACTTAAGTCTTATCCGGTATACACTTCTTTTCTTAGTCTATGTGATGATGACATCTGAGACATGTTTGTTCACTAGTCATCCTCAGAAAGTTGGTCCATACACGTGATCTCATGGGCCTCTGGGCATTGGTGAAATACGAAGATCCGATAGAGCTTCACTCTAAGCAGATTCCAACAGGGAGCATTGGATCTGGTGCAAACTTTTCTAAGTGCTCTATTTTCAGCGCAATCAGTCATATTAGCCATATTTATCTCTTGACAAATCAAGTACATGCGTTTTCGTTTTATTGGGTTTCACAATCAACTCGAAGAATGAATATATCCTTACTCTAAGAGTTGACCGTGCTTCCCCTTCAGCAGCAATGCACGCTTATTGCGAGTCGGGCGGAGCTGGTGAATATTACGGATGTGGGAGCGGAGAACGTTTGTCCAAGCGTGGTGCAGCCGCCTTTCCTGCTAAGAGTTTCAGAGCCTGTGTCTCATGTGCGCATCAGGGTGACCGGCTGCTCTCGACGTAGGTTTTAATTACGCGGCCTCCTGATTACCGTAGCCTCGGCCGCAAGGCACCTGTCTGGGCTGGAATGGGAGTTACGCAAGATTTTAACTGTTTTCGAACGTCGCGAAATGAAGAAACTTTGTGGCTTCTTGATGCGCGTATTTACTATAGCTTTTATATTCACTTTATTCCCGTCTATCATTTTTGTGTATTTAATTATCGTCATGCACGCTCTGAAGAATTCCACTCACTGTTTTCCAGTATAGCCTTTCACTCCAAAAGTGCCTTTTGCATAGCTCATTTGATCCGATCGTTAAGGAGACTGAAGGAATGCACATCCGGGAGTCCACTGTTGTTGCCTTGTCTCACCGGTCGTTTGTTTATATCGGTACATATGACACAACCTGCATTTTCGAACGCCTTGTTCTGATCAATGGACATGCAATTCAGTCGACAACTTAACTATCCGAGAAACAAACCGCATAATGTGAGTTTTTTCTAAGCAGATCGGTGATTCTGAGTTTCAAGATTTATTTCAGTTATCTAAACTTTTATTTGTGTGTGCATGGGCCGTCTATAGCGCACGATCTTTTCGGCTACAACCGAAAATCGTACGTTATCTCTTGAATACAGTGGTTTTGGTTTTCGCTCCAGCGCTATAAACATGGATCATGTTCATGTTACCAGCATCTAAGCCGCAAGCACGTTCGCGAAAGGCACGTAGTCGGCCGGTTCACTAATGAAGCACGGCTTTTTATGAAAACGGGGCGAAAATTAAACTGGAATCTGAAGGTTTGATGTGCGACGTGATGTTCTGAGGCACGCAACAACATTTGCGCTTCTAAAACAGAACTAAAAAACAAAGCCGCATCGACTAAAAATAACGAACTGGAAGAGTCAATTCGGGCGGATGAGGCTATGCAGATCACCATGACAGCACGCACCACGAGGGTCAACAAGTTGCGGCCATGGAGCCCCGAAAGTTTCGTCTGTTTGCGTAAGCGTGGCGCGTATGGGGCTGAGCTGTGTTGACACGACGCGAGGGCATCGGCCGAGTGCACCTTATGCCCCCGGGAATTGTAATTGAGTCGCCTCAGAGGCCCAGCCTTCTTCTCAACACGTGGAGGGTCTCTCGGCGAAAGATGAAAGGCGGGCCCATTGAGAATAGGCAAACGATCCACTAGGCCGCGTAGACGGTACCGACGAACTTGCCTATAGCGAAACTACTGCGTGAAGCCAGATCACTCCACATGGTTCCTATGTCTCTGAAAAAAAAATTCGTAAATAATTTTGAGTGCACATATATAGCTTGGTCCACGAGTTTGTGCGTACTTCTCTGCGAACAGTAAGCATACGGACAGCATCCGAAGAAAGTCACCGCCCTGTCGTGATAACATGTTGGAGTAGCCTGCTTATTCCTAAGCAAATGTTGATGCAGGCCTCAACTCTTCGTCAATATCATCAGTGCGCGCATGACATTTTTCGTCGTTATTGAAAATATTATGGGGGTCAGAAACGCGGGAAGGCGGCTCAGACATGGCTTTACGTTTCTTCATCTACAGCTACGATGGATCATCCCGTGCAAAGGGGCATGTAGGCTAGAACTATAGAGTTTGTCTTTATGGTGTTACTTCATATTCCTTAAAACCTTCAGACAATAACAAACGCTTATTAGGTAAATGGACAAAGTGTGAGTGCAGGGCGCTTTCTTCGTTCTCCGCAAGGAAGCCACAACTTTTGGGGATGTAAAAAATAAGGGCCCTTATATATTACATAACCAATCAAAAAGTGACTTTTAAGGGCTCGTTTTTGTTTGTTAGACAAAATATTAATGAGAACTATCAGACAATAATGCAAAGGACTTACTTTCCTTGGCATTATTGTCTGTTAGTTCTCATTAATATTACAACCAATCAAAACTGACATATCTGACGATTTAATCTCTGTATCTCTGTATAACCACCAGAAAATGCTCCTCGCGGATATTTTTAATGGTGAATTTTGACGTGACATCTATTAAATTGGGGTGAGTTCTATTGGATAATATATTCTGCCTATTTTTACAGCTATAAAAGCCGTAGCGAACCGAAAAACCCTTAAGTAACTTGAGCGCAGCTGGTGACTTGAGTGAAATGAGATACCGCAGCTTCTCGCAATATAATATCATCGAATTTGTTTTTCCTTTCTTTTAGAGCACAGCTTTTAGGCGCCCATTCCTGCTTTGAGCGGCGTCGCCGTTGCCGTCGATGGCGTAACCGATAGAGATGAAAAAATAAAATGAGAAAATACCCAGGATCGAAAGGGATCTGAACCCGGGCCCGTTGCGCGGCATTCGAGTATTCTACCACTGAGCCACACTGGTGCTTGAAAATCATTTGCAAAAAGACTGTACACAGGCATCATGTTGGGCAAGGAATCGCGTTAACCTATGTAATATAGCGTGGCAGAAGAGTAAAATGACAACCAGTCATCACATAATGCTTATTGGCAACACATGTACGGTTTGATGCTTCCCACCCCCTGCAAAATGATCAGCCATAATTCTTCATCGTGATCAGCCACATGCAGTATCAGCAAAGTGCAGATAATACCTTATATATGTGTAGCGTGTACCTCACTTATCCGCAGAAAGAGGAATAATGGCTTAGTGGGTGCTGCCCTACTTCACAAAAATGGTTTATGGCGTAGTGGATACCTTGCATGTGTACTTGTATTAGTTGCCCCAATAGAGTTTAGAACGAGCTGTAGTAAGGCGGTGCTCCGCGTTACGCGGCGGCGAAGTCATCACACCGTTCAAATGGAAGGTTGCTAGAGAACGCAGCATAGAGACTTGGTCTTTCTTTTCCAACGTGGTAGCGGCCCGCAACGTGCTAGAGCGCGTACCTATGGACCATAATAAAGTTTATCCATCCATCCATTCATGCAAAAAGGCCACCCTTCCAGATTCCGCTGGGACTGTGCTGCGCGTTCCGAGCAGGTGTGGCGTTTAAAGCGCAGCTCTTAGGCGCCCGTTCCTGCGTTGAGCGGCGTCGCCGTTGGTATCGGCGTAACCGATAGAGCGAACGAGGACGAATGAGAGCGAACGCGCAACATTGGAGCGCTTGTAGTTTCTGTGGTAGTATGTAACGCGTGTTACATTGCTACGAATGCGAAAAGCCAGAACCGCAGACACAGTTGGCATTGCCCCAACACGAAGCTGCGCTCAGAGTTCGCGTTATGCAGTATCTTAATCGTCGGTGCATTTTTTTTTTAAAATTGACATTAAAACTCAAGCTTTGAATGTAGCTGTTCGAGATGAGAAGAGGAGAAAAATAGACACAAAAGAGCGCAGTGCTCAGAGAATTCTGTAATCCCGCTACCATCGTAAAGCTCGGGCATGGTTTCGGGAGTGCAAGGCGTTTACTATAAGCTTCGTGCTGCGGTCTTGTTGCAGCTTCACACGTAATCTGCAGCAAGCGGAAAGAGGCGTATCCATCTTCGTACCGATGACCTTCGGAAATCTCCAGCGCTAAAGAAGGAGCGTGATGTTAGCGACAACTTTTGTAACACGCGAGGGTTCAAAGAGAGCGCTGTCGGCCAGAGCTTTCGCTTCGAACCTCTCACGTTACTTCAATAGAAGACGTTTTTTTACTCTCCTTCTCGATTTCTTTCTCTCTCAGCTTCCCCCACAGTGCAAACAAACATGTATTTGCGAATGGCGACAGATTATACGAGACCAAACAGACGCTCTAACCGCTTGGCCGAGCACTACCCCGTACGAGTGGACGTAAAAGAGTTACATAAAACTTTTGGAGCACATCTCGCACTCCCGTGTTCTCTCTCTCTCTCACGCACATACGACCTAAATACAGACATACAACAGTGACGCGCAATCGAACAACTTCAGCTGCACTTGAAAATGCATGTAGTAGCAATGGTGAGGGGATAGAAAACGATGTGAGCGACGCGGAGTGGCGACGGCGAGCTGACAGGTAATAAATCCCGCTGCCAGTTCATGCGGGAACAGTTTGTCGTTAATGGACTTTAGTTCCGATTTTATGCTGCACATGAAGGTTAGGCGAGGAGCGACCCCCTAACGCAAGGAAGTGGAGATATCTGCCGTGCTGATGAAGCGAGGCGAGGAAAAGAAGAGGTTTCTTGGGGCTCAGAGTGGAGTGACCTGGCACGGGTGGGATTACGAGGAGGACAGATGGAGAGGGAGAGAGAGAGAGAGAACGACGAGAGAAAGTAGGATCGAGGGTCTCGGTGATTCTGATTAGATTTACGACCGTTGTCATCATCCGGCGCCATGCAGCGTACGCTATTTTCGCAACGTTTTCCCTGTTCTTTTTCTGGCGTCAGTTTTCACAGCGTCAGTTTTCATTGCTTTTCGCCTCTCAATCTTCACATTTGTTTTCACTTCTTCGTTGACGCTTGACGTCTTAGTGTGGCGTGCTTCGTCTTACGTACGATTGTACAACGAGTTCCCGATTCTGCTTAACGTTGGCCTTATTAAACCTCTCAGTCGGTACGCCTAGAGATGCCTGCATTTTCCGACTTGAGCGGCGTTGTGTAAATACCTCAAAATGGAAGCAAAGAGAAGCCTACGAGCGTAAATCCTTAAGTATGTCACCAACCTCCCCACCATCGTCAACAATGACAGCTCAGTCCTCGGGTACAAGCAGAAAAGAAACCGACTCGCATGCAAGCGCGCTGACAACGGGTAATCCCTGTTGCCCAAATCCCGGAGACATGCGTGCTGCTTTGACGTCTAGTTCTTGGCGGTGACTTTTTGCGAAAGCTTTGTGACAGGAGGATAAGGAAAGCCGTAAGGGGAGGGGGATAATGTGGTTTGTCGCATGTCCTGTACAGTTTGGCTGTGGATTACATCTCTTGTTCATTTAGCTTCTTGGATGCGCTGTTACCTCAGGAGCAAGTTGCGTTATTAACTATGCGAGTGCATCGATTCCGTCAAGAAGACTACCTGCGGCTGGGTTGAACGTGCTTGGTTTCTTACGACAATGTTTTCAAGAAGGAGGGTAGATCGTACACTGATTAAACCGACGGTCTACTCAAGAGCGCACAAATTGTCTGGCAAAACATCTAAATGTGGACGTGCTGCTTGTATCTGGAGGATTAAGATACCCGTAAGGCTGTTTTTCAGTGATCTAAACAGAAACGGCAGCTTCACTCGAAAGAAAAACAGATCCACCTCCCTAGGAAAGATAACCGCAATTCCTTATCTCATTCTACTTAGTGGACAATAATGATGATAATCATTGTCGTCATTGTCGTAGTTATCATCGTAGTTGAGAAAGACTCGGGCAAAGGTCACAAGAACAAGAATAAAGGCGCCGGCCATCGTCGTCCCTTGGCGCCTCGCTTGACTAGAAGTATATCCACGATGCCTCGTATGGCATCGGACGTCGACAAGGGGTAGCACGTTCTCTCCGCGAAAAACGATCTCTGTGTCCTCTTGCCTCTGTTTCTTATATCTGTTTATTTTCTCGCTGCTCATCGTCAATATCTGGCCACCGCCGTTATTCTAAGACGTAGATATGCGTTTCTTCTTCCTGCCCACTCTAATTTAAGTCCGCGTTGCTCTTTGTTCCTCAGAGTGCGGCCTAGGCATTATTTACGCCACTAGGACGTCGGATGAGAAGTGCCCAGGGACGGCAAGGAGGCCTGAGCGGTGAAAGTGTATGGGATGCACTATCGACGGTGTCTTTCAGGAAAAGGAAGTGGTGCTGGCCTTTTTTTCTGCACAGATTGTACATATAGGACACAAACAGCAAGATAGAGAGGGACGACGACTTTGCAGTACGCTGGTAAAAAGCCCCTTTTTGTTTGTTTATTTTTGACCCCCGCAAGTCATCGCCTGTAAAGACCATCCGCTTTTTATGCAATTCGATGACCTTTCCTGACTTTCCCGTAAGGAGTTCTTGCTGGAGTTCTCGCTGGAGTTCTCGCGCTTCTCTCATTACAGGGCTAACATTCGGTCTTCCGATTTTCAACGTCACCACTAGGTTTGATGCGCATTTGCACAAGTCATAACATTTCACCCAAGATGTTGCTTTATTCCGACTTTTGCTCATTTGCTGCTCTTTTGCAGTGGTGCGGCGTAGAAGGCACCATCTTTCTTAATTTTCTTCTGCTTCTTTTGGCGAACACGGGTTATTATGTGCTTGAAACATTCGGTTCGCCATTATTTGAATCATTCTTTGAATCTTTTAATTAAATGTAATCACTCTCGCTACTTTTCCGTCGCTTCTACAGTGCATCTCGTGTATTCTTTATTTAGGTTCATTGCATTTTTTTATTTGAAATACTTTTTAGTATTACAGTCCTAAAGGTTGTCTCCGCGACAGTTTGTTAGCCCTCATTTTTTTTTACTAACTTATTCTGCATGTGTATTTCAGTATCAAATGGTCTTATGGTCATTGCATTCCATGTTGCCACTCCTATTATTTTGTGCGCATTTTATGCATGTTTTTCGCTATTCTGCTCCTGGTTTTATTTTTGTTTAATGTATTTTATACCAAGGAGGTCCCATTGCAGTGTTCACATTAAGGGACCTCTTTCTGTATATCTCTCCCTACGCGTAAATCCCCCCACATAAGCACGTTCAATAAATTGAAACGGAAATCAGCAACTAAAGTGGTCATAATATACGACTGTTATGAAAGAGCGTGGTGTCTGGGTTTAAAATTGGGTTTCTGGCTACGGAAGAAAAGCATTGCGCCCAGCACTAGCAATGTTTGCTTATTCCTTCTCTTGTTAATTTTTGTGTCCTCTTCTCCAGGTTATTGCCGGTTTTCAGCCGCACCTCAGTCAGAGAAGTATCCTCAGACCGATTTTTAGTGTAAGTCATGGCTAGAGGATCACAACGATAAATGCGGTCACCCATACGTAGGTGTGTATGGCCTCTGCGACGTTGCGTCTAGACTAAAATGAATATAGATGTCCCGCACGGCGAAGGTCCAGATGCGCTGACATCTTCTGAACAAGGCTGGTGCTGGCTGCACATTGTGAAAAAGATTTTTAAGCGATATTAAAGAACACTATAGTGACGTTTGACAACCGCTGTATTCCTCATATAGTCCCAACCCTTTCCTCACTACACGGGATAGAAAGGGCACCACCGCATGCTCATTTCTCTATTTGGTTATGGAAGCTGTGACTTGACTTGAGGAATCCCCTGCGGCTAAAGAAGTTGGGTAAAGTCTTCCCCATTATTAATTCACTTGTAGAGTCATTACCTCAACTTAATTGTTTTCTCCTTTATGTCGTCTATTATTCTGTCTTCTGCTAATCGCAAATTGCCAAATGCCTCACCTGCACTTGTATGTACAGCCGACGAATACGCTTGTTTAGCGGTTGCTTTTTCTTTATTTTTTGACATGCCATTGTTTGTAACCGACAAAACAAAATGGCGAAAGCTTGCACTCGTCCGCGCAAGGCTTGAGACACAGCAAAGATGGCCGATTTGATGGCGTGTCCTGGCTCGCATACGCGCAGCATTCCACTGACGGTGATCGGCAGTATCTTCTCGTTGTCTCTTGTTCTCCCTTTGTCTCGCCGCGTATTCTGGATCTGCTCGTCGCTGCCGTTGCCGTTCTCGTACAGAGACAAGCCTCGCTTCCCGATGCGCTGCTGCTTCTTCGAGTACGTACTTTCTATGCGTATCCCATGACTGCATCTGATCGAGCGGCGCAAGCGCGGCGTAACTCGGTTGCGCGAGGCGTCTCCGTCGCTGGGCGTGGCTTAGCAATAGCAGCTCCGTGGTGGTTGCTACTGCGACTGGCTTTTCGTGACAGGCGCACGTATTACGGCTAGCTTAATGAGCTTCGCTCTTAAAAAAAGTAAAAACACGAGCAAATTATTCCTAAGGTCGGAAATTATGACAGTCCAGTAGAACACACAGCTCTGAAAGCACCAGTTCACCTTTTATTTGTAGATTTTGTTGGTAGGCTTTCTTACGATAAGCGTATGTTTGCAGCAAAACACGCTTTAAAGGAAAACAATAGCTAGAGAGATTGGTGGGTATGGCAGTTTATCGGTACTCAAGCCCTAATTACTTAAGGGGAACCGTAGTATCAGAATAGGTAATATCAGAAAAAAAAAGCAATGCAGGTAATAACATGAGTACTGGGAGGGCGCCAATATTTTGTTCCTAAACGCCATTCTGCGGTGAAAGTGGTCAAACAGGCCGCGCTCAGAATAGAAAACGTCACAAAGTTGAATGCATTCTCGCAGATATAGTCAATTTTTGAAATGGGGTAACTCAGAATTCTTTGCTGAAGAGTGGGGATCAGCTACACACTTAGATGAACGAGTCCTTTGGTGTCGAAACAGGGAAAAAACGTGTATTAACAAAAGATCTGCGACGCTACAAGCGCGATGTTGTCGTTTTCGGAGATCAGTAAAAACGTAATAGCATCGTCTTCAAACAGGAAGGTTGCCTTTTGTTAAATTGTGCCATTAGTTCTTTCTCAATGTGCCCTGGCGTGCGTCTATGTTAGGGCAGCTGTTTCTAAGTAAAAATCAGTCATCACTGCAACAGTTTTCTTGTACGTACATTCTGCATCTTTGGTGTACTGCACTGCACGCCGCGTGAGACGCTAAGAACTTTCAAGTTTTGTGTTTGAGGAGATACGAAAACACAAACTAGCGGGCACGGCCCAGAATTGGCGGATGCAGCGCTGCACTCAAAAAGTGAATGGGAATTAAAATAAAATTTCACTCGTGGTATATCGTGCCAGCGAGAGCCCTGAAAGGGCAGTAAGGTTCACGAAAAGAAAAAAAAAATATTGTCAACCACCTGTTAACAGTATCAAGCTTCAGGAAAATTCAACACATTTTTCAGATGTAAAGCTTCCCAGTCGACGAAAATTTCATCCGGCACAAGAGGAAAATTAGGGTCGTAGTGAGGCACTACCGATGAATCTTGATCCCCTGGTATTTTTGAACGTGCACCTAAAGCAATGGACACGTATGTTAGACTATGGGGCTTTAAATGCGGCCGACATGGACGGGAAGCAACACACTTTGTGCTTAACGGCGCAACTGGTCTCTAGAGAAAAACTGTAAGCCTTTCAATCAAAGCGTCTCAGATTTTCAAAGTCAGCCACATTTTGTGAAGAACGAAAAAAGTCGTCATGTAATGCTGTCTAGCACGGACAAAAGATAGGAAAGACAAGATGCCGTGAAGAGATCTCAGCTGGAGCCTTTTCGAAATGCTAGAAGCAACTGCTTGCTTGATCAGTTTGAAGAGCTTTTTCGTCGCCCGATAGAAAGCCCATGCTGTTGGTTTTCGCCATGAAATACTAGACACTCGGTAACAGCAAATGGTTTCTATTTCTTTAGGTCGATATCTTTTTTATTTTTTTTTGTTTTTACGCTTGACTGACAAGTGAAACAGAAAGGAATACGGAAATAAAGACTCAAAACATACGAAATCTTACCAATACGTGCTCCTTTTAGTGGAAGGTTCTATTACGCGGGCTTCACTTCACCTGATGACAGGTGAAGTGAAGCGACAGGTGAAGTGACAGGTGAAGTGAAGATGTACGTCTCCGGTGTATCCGGAGACGTACATGTCGTTGAATACACGTAGAAGTTTCTTTCACGTAACTTTTTTTATGTCCTCCTTGAGGCTGCATTCTGACCTTATTTTCACGTCCCGAAGCGACATGAAGTCACGGCAACAACAGCAGTAAGTTTCGTCCGAGCTAACACTTTCCGACACGCGGCTTTCACTTGATTTTCAAAAACTTCAAAGACTGCCGATGTTACCTGATTCTTTCTGGCTTTCACGTGTCTACAAGGTTTTTTTAATACGCCGTTTGAACTTATTGAAAGTTCCCAGTTTAAAATATTGGGTCTTGGCAAAAAAGAGAGTTCGTGCGTTCCTTTAATGTCAGGGTTCTGCAATGTCGAGGAACGCGGTGCGTAAGCATTGCAGATACGGTTTCGTGTATAAGAAAAGTATAACTTCAGAAGCTAAACAAAAAACTGAAACAAAAAAACAAAAACAAAGCAGCAGGAAGTAAGCCCAACTTCGAAACCTATTCAGCGACAGTTTCCGGTTCCTTTTTCTTGAAGTGAAGGCTGTACCAGTGGGGCTCACAGTTAGATGGGTGCACGGAAAGGAGGACCGCCTATGGTGTCATTGAAGAGGCTCCAGCGCTAAAAGATTTCCTACTCTGAATGAGCAGCCCCGCGCCACGCACGATCCCTGGAGAAACTTCAAAAGGGTGTCTTGTTGGGCGCGGTGTACGCGCGTGCTCCTCTTCTGTGTCCATGTTGTTTGCGCTGCCTTTAATGATGACCCGGGAGGAAGCCGCTTAGTGCAAGCTCAGCAGTGCATGATGACGCTCAGTGATCAAAATGCAAATGTGATGGACTTAAAACTTTATATACCCTCGCGCATTTCCTATGGTGGTGTTCTACTCTTTACCCTACATTCAACATAGAGTTCTCTGCTATACACACGCCTTTCGTGCACAGCGCCTCTTCGGGAGTTTTCTCATCCCGTATAGAGCTCTTTCAAAACTTTTCGGGCGCGTTTCTCTGTGTTCCCTGCCGGTACTCTGGCAAGTGGTAAGCTCAGTTCTGTGTGTTTGTATGTTTTTTGTTACAACCAGAGCAGTACTTAGAAATGTTGTCGGGCATATGCGTGTGGGACATGCATATCGTTACGCGCACGCACGTTCCAAGAAAAAAATGCCCCCACCTCCCCGAAGGGAATCGTGAGGAAATGCGAATGCATTTCTTGCGCCGAGAGAGGGTACCGTTGCCGTCAGACATTCGCCTTCACCGACTCCTGCCATCGCCTTGAGAGGCGCCCAGCCAGCGAACGGTCGAGAGTGAGGCGCGAGCGGACGGGAGAGTGGGGCGCCAGCGTTCTCGGCTCGGCGTTCGCTTTTCACAGCGGCGTCTCGAGCGCACATTTCCGGATGTTCTTGAGAGGCGCCCAGCCAGCGAACGGTCGAGATTGAGACGCGAGCGGACGGGAGAGTGGGGCGCAGAGAGGAGAGAGAGCGAACGGCGAGAGAAGGAGCGGCGAAGCACTGCACCTACCCTCTCATACACTCTCTCGCACCACATGCTCCGGTTGCTAGGGGCGAGGATAAACGCGCGCGCCCGCAGCTGTTGCTATGGGAGAGGGCGCCGCGGACAACGCCGGATGCCTCACATAGCCCGACTAAGAAATGCATTCGCATTTAAAATAAACTCATTACATTGTGTGTCAGGAAATGGCTCATGTCTATTGCTAATATTTGTGGCTAGTAATGCGTTACCGAAGAAAAGTCTATTGTTTCAATTTTCCTGTATCTAAAAAATTAGTTGCTCTATACAGTTTGCGAGCAAACCATTAAGTGCTTATGCTGCGAAGAAGTTTCTTCGTTTCAGAATAGAAGCGCTTAAGGGGCATTTACACTAGGGACATTTCGGTCTGCCATCTGTCGCCGGGAGTGTCTTTTCTCATGTCGTTGTCCTGTTTACACTGCAACAACGCCAACAGTCGGCCGATCGTCTGTGGAAGACGTCGTCCGTGTCTTGTGCTCCTGCAGCCTCTCGTCGGCCGATACTCTTGTCACACAGAAGGCGCGCGCAGCGACAACAAATAAACCTGCTCGAAAAAAGCCGTCCTCCCTCTCCTAGCTTTGTCCCTCTCGGCGCAATTTGCGCCACCCCCGCCCTGGTGTCCACTCCTAGCGCAACACCCACCACTGTACCATCGTGCGGGAAGCCGCAGCGCGGATGCACGAGGACCTCACCGGCAGGGTCCACGTCTTCTCCGACGGCTCTGTCCTACAGGACCACTCCGCTGCTGCAGCCTGCGTCGCCCCCGAGCTCGGCACTGAACTCCAGCGACGCCTGAGCTACTGTGCTTCTTCTACTACAGCCGAACTGGTGGGTCTGCAGCTGGCTGCCGATCTCCTTGGCGACTCGCCCGCTGCGACTCTAAACCAGCCCTACGCCAGCTCGCGAGGGGGGACTCCGGCACACCACCCGCACAGCGCGTCGTTCAGAGTCTTCTGGCACTTCGGGAGAGTGGTTGCGACGTTGTCTTGCAGTGCTTACCATCCCACGTCGGCATCGCAGGCAACGAGGCAGCGGACGAGCTGGCAAAGCGAGCATACTGCGCCGCGACCCCGCTGACGGATTACGCCACGTCGTTTGACTCTGCGCGCATCAACTTTCCTCAAGAAGTAGCACGCGAGCATCCTGACGCGCGGATCAACGCTACCCCTCCCCCTCTTCCTGCAACTGGTTTCAGCCCGCCGCGATCGCGCGCTCCTCCTCGCTCTGAGGACCGGTTCTGTGTGGCCCGCGGAACGTAACTATCGTCTCCGCGGCGCGGCTGCACCTGGACTGCATCGATTGCGGTGCGGTGGAAGCAGTGAACCATCTGTTCTGTGAGTGTCCTGCACTTGATGACGCACGGAAGCGGCTCGTCACGCAGTAACGCCTCGTCGGACTGCCCTGTGCGACCCTGCAGGACTTCCTGTATCCCACCGGCCACGAGGATCGCCGCCGTGCTGCTCTTACAGCCCTAGTCTTCTTCCTGGAGGACGCGAACCTGATCGTGCGTCTTTTCTAGCCGCGCGGCACGGTGGACTAGCGCTTCTCCAGCCTCTTCGCGAGTTACAACCTTTCTCTTACTTTTTTTACTGTTTCCTTTTTTTCCTTCTCTCTTTTTTTCTTCTTCTTCCTTTATACTACCTTCACGCTCTCTCTTTCATTCCCATCCCCCGCGAGTGTTTCGGTTAAGGTGTCCTCACTAAGAAACAGTTATCATGCACTCCTCCCCTCTTTCCTACCGTCTTCCTCGTTCTTTCCTGTTTAATGAAATAAAGAATCACTCACCCCCGCCACCCCCCGCTGCCTTGCGGAGCGGAGTGCGGAGAAGAAAGTGGAAGCGAAGAAAAGACGTCGGAGAGGGGAGCAAGATGCCCAGTGTCAAATGCCCGAGGATACCTCCATTATCTCCCCCGGGATCTCCCCTTCGAGGTTCGAATCGTCGCACATTTGGTTTGGCCAAGGTGTACTTTCGCTTGGCCACCAATCTCCCGAAGACATCCTGAAGACCTGTCCGCCGATGCGTTTTGCTGGTGCTTTTGGCCTGCCATCACGTTGCACTACGACGACGTGCCGTCTTTTGAAGCATCGGCGTCGTCGTCGGACTAGCGTGACCACACGGTCCGGCGACATCGTCGGCCGCAGACTCGTCGGCCGTCTGTCTGCGTCTGCCTCGTGTCTGCGTCGGCGTCGTGTCGTTCTAGTGTAAACGCGCATTTACAGGACTACACTAAATGAGATGGTTTATGTTTGCCATTTCGTTGGACTGCTTGCAGCCGGCAGCACGACTTACGTTAAACCGCATTGCAGTAGTGTAGGTCTTTTCTGTTCTTGCTCTTTGTGGAAGTGTGGTCTCTTAACGGCTATATTCTCTTGCGAAAGAGTGCTGCAAGGGTGGTTACCAAAGTGAACGGAAGTTGCGGTTACGAGGTTTAGGGGCTATAATGTTCAGAGCCGTTTCTTTCTTTTTTTCAGTAGAAGTGACTACAGCTAACTACCTTGTCCACGCAACACCAGGTAGCGATCTTTGCTCTTACAAATGCTGTATGTAATAAAGTCGCTTGTTAAAATAAATCAACAATATAAGCTTATTAGCTGGATATTTCATATGCTCGTAGTTGTCGGAGCATACAATACTGCGTACAGGCAATGAATTAGACTTGTCTGCAGAGCGTTGCTGGGCAGAAAAAAATCCGGCAGATCCCACGCACTGTGGGAATCGATGTAATGCGAAGCAGCCAGCAAAGAGCTGCATACATCTTTGTTTATTTTTGAGCCAAATGAAATCATTCATGCCATGGCATCTAGTTCACCATATATCGCATGTTTGCCATGCACGCGTGTATGTACAATGTGGTATATACCATGCCAATGAAACGTATATTCTGCTATATTATACACTGCATGACCGGTCAATTATGTTCATCACACACTCCTGTCATGACATATCAATTTTGGTATATATCCAGTTATCTAAACGGCCGGAACGCACCGTAACAGTGTCATGTAAATCATAGCGTACATGACATGCATAACGTAATTCGCATGTTAGGACCTGTCATTTATGTTCGTCATACAGTCACATCGCAAAATACCAATTTTGCTGTATATCGAAGGAGCGAAATGGCCGCGAGTCAACCATGAGCGTGGCATGTAAATCATGCCACACATGACATGCATGTCATGGTTATCATGTTACCACCTGTCACTTATGTTCGATATACATTCGCGTTACGCAATGCCAATTTTGGTGTATATCAAGCTAGCGAAACGGCCGCGATCGGCCAATGAGCGCGGCATGTAAATAAACCGTAAATGATATGCATATCATAATTTTTAAGTTACCACCTGTCATATATGTTTCTCATACAGTCACGTTGCGCAATACCAATTTTGGTGTATATCAAGCGAGCGAAACGGCCGCGAGCGCATCATGAGCGTGGCATGTAAATCATGTCGTACATGACACGCATGTCATGATTTTCATGTTACTACCTATAATTTACGTTCCTCATACAGTCGCGGCGTGCAATACCAATTTTGGTGTATATCAAGCCAGCGAAACGGCCGCAAATGCACCATGAGCGTGGCATGTAAATCATGACATACATCACATGCATGTCACGGTTTTCATGTTACCACCTGTTATTCATGTTCTTCATACAGTCACATCGCGCAATACCAAATTTGGTGTATATCAACCTAGCGAAACGGCCGCGAGTGCGTCATGAGCGTGGCATGTAAATTATGTCCTCCATGACACGCGTGTCATGATTTTCATGTTACCACCTCTAATTTACATTCGTCATACAGTCGCGTCGCGCAATACCAATTTTGGTGTATATCAAGCCAGCGAAACGGCCGCGAATGCACCATGAGCGTGGCATGTAAATCATGACATACATGACATGCATGTCATGGTTTTCATATTACCACCTGTTATTCATGTTCTTCATACAGTCGCATTGTGCAATACCAATTTTGGTGTATATCAACATAGCGAAGCGGCCGCGAGTGCGTCATGAGCGTGGCATGTAAATTATGTCGTGCATGACACGCGTGTCATGATTTTCATGTTACCACCTCTAATTTACGTTCGTCATACAGTCGCGTCGCGTAATACCAATTTTGGTGTATATCAACCTAGCGAAACGGCCGCGAGTGCGTCATGAGCGTGGAATGTAAATCATGACGTGCATGACACGCGTGTCATGATTTTCATGTTACCACGTGTAAGTTACGTTCGTCATGTCGAAATGTCTCGTCATACCAATCTTCGTGTATATCCATTCATTTAAACGGCCGCGAGCGCCCCGAGACCATGTCATGTAAATCATGCCGCACATGACATGCGTGTCATGATTTGCACGATAGGACCTGTCATTATGTTCGCCATGAACTCTTGTCACGTCATACCAGTTTTGTTATATATGAAACTAACGGAATGGCCGCAAGAGCCCCAAGGCCATGGAATGTAAATCATGCTGTTCATGACATGCATGTCATGATTTTCATGTTATGACCTGTCACTTATGTTCGTAATATGGTCATGTTATTCCATACCAATTTTGGTATACATCCGATTAACGAAACGGCCAGGAGAGCACAAAGTCGTAGGCGGCTAGATAGATAGATAGATAGATAGATAGATAGATAGATAGATAGATAGATAGATAGATAGATAGATAGATAGATAGATAGATAGATAGATAGATAGATAGATAGATAGATAGATAGATAGATAGATAGATAGATAGATAGATAGATAGATAGATAGATACGCTCAAACTCGCAGAAGTTCGCTAGGAAATGCTTCGCATTTAAAACTCATTAAAGGGCAGAGAAATACAGAGAAAGTAAACAGCCGTGCAATGCGCTATTGACGGCCTTATCTCGCTCCTCCCTTCAGTGCTCCGGCAGAAAACAAGAAGAGAGAAAAAGCCTCGCCTCATCGACCACCTCATCTAGAGATTAGGCAGCAAATGAGGGCGATCACTAGCCTCAAGGTTAACACAAAGTCGTGTAGCAGGCTGTGAGTACCTGTTGGCCATGGGCCGTAGACCTTAAAAAATCTGTGTCCGCTTGAGGTCCTTTCCTGTTTGTCACTTTTACAAAACGTAGATATGGACAATATATTCATTCATCATAAGTACAGTAGGATGTCCTGAAATTACAAGGCTAGCAGGGGAATCACATACGAGTAATTACCGACATAATTATTAACGCATTAAGGCAATATAGCAATGACATCAACGCTACACGGTTAAAATAGCAGATAATCGGAAAGAGAAAAGTGCTTACAATTCTTAATTACCGGTGTAATACAAACTAGTCAAATAAATACAACAAAAACAAAGTTCTTCATAAAAATCAGTCAGTGATAGATGGATGGTTACAGAATAAAAAGCAACCAACACGTTTGTTCTAAACAGAAGGGTTGCTTTTGGATTCTGTAGTGGTTGGCAAGTGTATGTATAGAAACATTGTATCCGTAAGCTTAATGTATCACCTACATACCAATGAAGAATGAATAGCTAGTTTTGGCGGCGTGCTATTAAGAACAATTACTGGCGTTTATATGCTGGCTTAAATATTGCGAAGCAATTAGACGCGCTGTGAAATCATCCGTTATATCGTCACTTTATGTGCTCTAATGATACAAACGTTCACATTTATACCACGTAGACCACGATAGCACATGTCGACAATGGTAGACACTTTTAGTTGGGCGTACGTAACGAGCCCACGTACAGCCGCCCAAGTCTTTAGCTATCCTGCGCGAGCGCCGACTTTTTTGTGCGTCAGCGCCGTACGACGGAGCCAAGTTGCAAACAGGGCGAGAGTAAGCGCATGCCCATGAAGCGCGCTCAGCTGGGTCCATCGTCTGCTTGGCCGTTCCTTCGTGAGAACGTCGCCCCGCATGAACTCACGGATACGTCACCCCCCCCCCCCCCGCGCATGAGATAAGCTGAGAAATGTGGATCGTTCATTTGTTATCGAGCGACGCAAACGCCTTTTTTTTCCTTGTAAGAGGGCCGATATCCACGCCAGACGCGCTTCAATGCTTCAGACATATCAAAATTCCATCGCTAAGGGAAGCTGCTAAAAAAACTTGGCCTGATTCACGCACGAATTCTCAGACTCATAAGGAATAATCTTCGTTACCGTCATAAATCATAGAGCAATTTCGTTGCATCTGAATAAAACAGAACATAATGCATTCGTAAAGCATTTTATGATGTGTAGCACACTTGCTGATACACTAAAAAAATAAAGTTGAAGGTGTGCACTAATGCGGTGCTTGCAGGCCATTCAGTAGTGGGTGAAGTCACCGCAAAGTTCCACTACGGCAGACATACGACGTGGAAGGGAGTCATAGAGCGTCGGCACGAGGTCGCTGTCGGCCTTGAGCTTCTCCAACTCACTCTTGATGGCCTGCCACAACTCATCAGGAATTGCTGTGTGGAGGCCCATTTTCGACAAGTTGTGCTTCGAAATTCCCCACACATTTTCTATAACATTCATGTCCGTTCCCTTGGGCGGCCTATTTAGTGTCATCACGCCTAGGTTTTCGAGATGCTTTGTCACTGGGCGTGCCGTGTGGATTGGGGAAAGGTCCTGCTGCAGCAGAAAATGTCCATCACTGTATGGTCCGTCCAGCACGTGAGGAAGGAGCTGATGGTCAATGATTGTCATGTAATCTTCGGAGCATAGATGACCCACGATGCGGTAGAGAGGACCAAGACCGTCTTTCGTAATAGCACCCCAGACGTTCACAGATTGCCTTCCACTGCCTTTGACGGCCTGGACGTAATTGGGATCACACCTTAAAGAAATGAATGTAACTCAAATTAATGACGGTCGGTAACCAATCTAATGGTATGTTATATAAGAAAGCAAGTAAAACCTTTTACCGACTGGCCGGTATACTTTTTGTTTCTGGTCCCACTGAGTACAGAAGCTACTTTCATCGGTAAACACGACGTTTTGCCAATCGTCAACTGTCCATTTGAGATGCTCCTGTGCGAAGGCGAGCCTCTTTGCTTTGGCACTCTCGGAAAGCAGGGGCTCTGTGCAGCCGTCCTGTCTCTAATCCCCGCCCCTCTCAGCCGTTGCCTAATTAGTTCGTCGGACACACTAAGGCCGAGGGCAGACTTTATCTCACTCGCTGTTATGAAGGGTTTGTCACTTACACAGGCGATAATCTGCAGGTCTTCTTCTTCGGTTGTTTTTCCAGTGACGTAGCGAGGAGCATCTTTGATTCGTCCTTCATCTCGGCAGGCTCGCATGATTCGACCCTCTGAAGGCTTACTCACTCCCAGTGCTTGGGCGATTTCCTTCTGCGATGAGCCGCCCAGTGACATTTCTATAATTCGGAACCTTTTCGCTGGAGGTATACGGGGTGGCATTCTGGACAAGTGTTGCAAACTATCGTTAGCACGGCCTGTAGAACAGCAGCACTAATGCGAAGATTCAAATCGGCCTTAAAGCGTCGCGGCAGCGCTAAACTATGAAGCGCCCGTGGTGTAGAAACGGCATCTCCTACAGGTGAAAAAAAAGGCATTTGCGTCGCCAGATAACAAACGAACGATCCACATTTGTCAGCTTATCTCATGCGCGGGGGCGTGTGACGTATCCGCGGATTTCATTTTCTCGGTTGCTTGCTGATCATCGGAACATAAGATACGGGCAAGATGGGCTGTCTGTCCGTCTGAAGTGAGTTAATGCGGGGCGACGTTCTCACGAAGGAACGGCCAAGCAGACGATGGACCCAGCTGAGCGCGCTTCATGGGCATGCGCTTACTCTTGCCCTGTTTGCAACTTGGCTCCGTCGTACGACGCTGACGCACAAAAAAGTCGGCGCTCGCGCAGGATAGCTAAAGATTTGGGCGGCTGTACGTGGCACGATACGTTGCGTACGCTGCATGCGAAGCGCTCAACGACACTTTTAGTTCCCCGTATTGCCGTACCGAGATACGTTTGGTTCAACTGGACGTATGTTATTAGAAGTAAAACAGCTTTCGGGTGCTTTTTAGCGCCCTCGCGTAGTAGCGGCCGTCATAATGGCCACTAGCATCCAAGCCAAGGCGAATCGTTTTTTGGATCCATGGTCTACGTCGGTTTGTTCAGTTACGCGAGGTTTTGCATGTGCGTGCGCTTTTACCGTGCGTTTGGTCGCACAACGACTAACGCACCCTATTTTGTACCGTGCTCGGAAACAACCATCCAGACTTACTTTTTTTGGTTTCGCTGATTATTCTCCGAGTACCGTGCCAGCAACAGGGTCAGGCGCTCGCGCACACAGGGCGCTGTAAAAGGTTTTTTTCAGGGCTTCCCTGAGGCGCCAAGCTATCTCTTCCCACTGCTCCGGGTGCCTAAACGGATCGCTAGTTTGTAATTCCGCTAGCAGCGCAATATCGTCGCTCAAAGTAAAATAAACTCGATTTGGGCCGGCTTTGTTGCTCTCTGCGTTCGACGCCATCGCTGCCGTTTTGCTATCTGGTTCCTATATCAATCGAGATATCGCGAGAGCGTCACGCCGCGTACGCTTCGCCTGGTCACGTTTACGCACGCCGCGTTTTTTATCGGGCGTACGCGCGCATCTCTGGAATCGATGCGTTACGTACTGCACATGCGCAGTTCTCTCCCGTGGCAGTGCTGCGTACGTGGGCTCGATACGTACGCTCAACTAAAAGTGTCTGGTGTCACAAACGAGCGCGTCAATAAAGAGCGCGCGCGGCAGCTTTCAAACGTCAGTGAGATAGCACGGCGCCAGCCGCTCGCCCAGGGAGCGCAAACAACGAAAAACAAGTATCAAAAGACGCCACGAGCGCGCCTCCTCGCCCCAACCGACAGTCTCGGATCAAACGCCCGGCAAAGCCTGGAAGCATCTCGAAGAGAAGCATGATGCAACGCAGAGCGACGCCGCCGCGAGTAGAACCGGCGAGAGAAATCTCGCTCTTTCCCTAGCTTTGGCTGTGCTGCACGCCGGAGAACACCCCCGACGATTCTGGAACCCGGGGGGAGTACAAATAAAAGCGTGCACCGACGAGTGAGTCAGTCAGTCGGTCCGGAGATGGTGATGTTATGTTGTGTGGCTCCGCCAGACAAAGAAGACGTGTTTATGATGATGCTGTGCGGTCAGTCGATTGACGACGCCGTGTGAGCAGTGACAAGTTACGTGAGTGTTTCCTAGAAGAGAAACCTTCGGGGCAGACGACGTAAGGAAGAACGCAACGACGATCAGTGCTGGAGTTTGCGTGAGTGTTTCCTGGAAGAGAAGCATTCAAGTACCGTCCAAAAATTGTGGACTGGATACGCTGTTGAATATTCAGGACTTTAACTGTTCTTGAATAGTTCTAATGAATGAGATTGCATTTGTAGCGCGTGATCTGTTCGTTTAGTTCCCGTTGTGTTAACACCATCTGAATTGTATTGTGAAGTTGTATCTGATACCAGCCGAGTGTGCATGTGTTTGTGATGTTTGAACTGCCTTAAAGGGGTCATGAACCACTTTTCCAAGTAATGATCTAATGACCTCAGTATCGGAGTCCACTGCCTCCCGAATCAATTGCCGCAAAAATTTCTCGAATCCGTCAAGAATGAGCGGAGTTACGGGGGTTCGGCGCACACCCACAGCGCTTTTTCTCTTTTCTCGTGCCGACGAGCGCACTGGAAGCTAGACAGGGAGAGATGGCAAGGGGGTAAGAAGTTACGTCAGCGCGCGTCATGAAACGCGATCGCTCTCCCGCTGTGATTCGCATGCGCGAGTGCGGCTACCGTGTAAATTTAGCAGACTGGGGAGTGCGGCGCGGGCAAGTGGCGGCACCCCGTGGCAAGAAGCGCATCTCATCCGGCTATCGGCCAATAAGCATGCTATATCTCTTGCGACGTAAACTGGCAGATCCGCGACGTCAACGTGCAGACGCCCCGCCCACCGACAGAGTGAGAACCGGCCTCTGTTTGAAAAGAGGGCGCCTGAGGAAACGGCAACTTCGCGCTCCGCTTGTGGCCTTTACGCGGCGCGCACGACTGTAATATTTTGCAGAGCAGTTCATAGCCGTGTCAACTTTCCGCAGGATGTGTTTTTTCAACAAGCCCAAGGAGTGCTTCATCACCACTTTAACTAAGAATATATTTCGTTTGTGTTATCGACTCTCGGCTCTGACTCGGTCTTTGGACTCCAACCGGCGTTCGCTGGCGCACTAAAAGGACCAACTTCAAATTGTACGCGCTTTCGCGGTGCGTTTCGGGGGCCGATACGTCCGCGCTTGGAATACGCCCAGCGATTGTCATCCCCAATAACGCGATCAGTGACAAATGGTCATGAGAACGTTCCCTTATTTTGAAGCCATCCGCTCTCGCATGACCGCGATGTCCTTGCCAGAGAAGATTTCTTTTTATTATATACGCCTATACAGGTGGATTCTATTAGAATGGGCCTATTTCATTTGGCTGTAGTTTCGTTACGAAATGTCCAATTTTAATGCAATTTGCGGCAAAACATTGAGGAAGGATGAAAATGGAATGACTATGCCTTTTTGTTGCAGCGACGAAAAACAAAAATAAGTAAGGAAAAAAAAAGAAAACCGTAAACTACTATACAAGGAAGGATGGCTAGTCAGCCAGCAGCTGTGGAAGTTAGCGACGCCAGGTTCATCGCGTTACGTTGACGCGAAAACCGAGCGCTCTGCACTCCCGCGCGCACGGAGCACCGCGTCGCCTTGACGCATGCGCATTTGCGCGCGGCTGGCGTCCCTCGTGTCTGTACTTTCGGGGAATGGCACGGTTTTCGTTATTTATTTTTGTTTCTTTCTTTCTCGACGTTGTACATCAAAGAACGGAATAGGCCATTAAATTTTCATCTTCCCTGAATCTCTCGCCTAAAAGCGCATTAAAATGGAATAATTTGTAGCAAAGCTGCAGCCCAATTAAATAGGTCAGTTCTAAAAGAATCGCCCTGTATAATGTGAAGATGCACATCTGCTAAGCGCCTCACCACTTTCACTCCTCTTGTATTTCTTTTTCATCTTGCCTCGATTAGCCATGAGCGCGCGCCGGCACTCACAAAAATTACGGGTGATATTGATTTTACAATCACCTACCGTTGCTGGAATTGTCGACTAGCAGACGTTAATACATGACTCACGAATGGAACACGACTGTACAAACGCGCACAATATGTCTTCCTTTTAACTCACTTTTTTTCTCTACATTAGTTAATCTTTTGCTTTTCTTTCATTTATTTTCTTTTTTTTTGTCTATGAGCTAGCACGACGTTATAACATCCATGGCTGCCGCTAACGTTCTTGCAGAAAAACGTTTAAAACTATTCCAGTTCCAAAGTCGCTCTGACGCAGGTTTGCGTTTGCTGTTGGCCAGATTGGCTCCCGGCAGATTACAGTTACGCCAAAACCAGGCTTGTATTTTCTCCCACATAATTTTATTTCCACTTGTTTTTTTCATATTTTTCTTTTTTACATATGTGAAAGTGGTGGAACATTGGAGCAGAGAACGGTTTAGACATATATTTTATGCCCGTAATGTTATCGCGAATTGTTTCTTTATTATTGCTGGTCTCGTAACATTTTGCCGACGCTCGAAATTGAAACATGCTCGCAAGACTGGGTCGAGGCACCGGTTGTTATAACACTGAATCAACCTCACTTGCTCAAACAGCCCAAGCCGATAACTGGAAGTGATCGCCTCTAGTCTCTTGTAAATTTATAGTCGGGGATAAACTAAAGCGCCTAAAAACATTTCTGATAGGCCCACCTAAGTGGCCCACCAAGTGTTCAGAGCAAAACTTCTTTTGTTTCAAGAAATTCTTCCGCAAGAGTACTGACGAGCAGTGCAGCTCGTATTTAATTTCGCACTTTCAACGACGGGTAATTGGTTAAGTTCAGAGTACTAAAATGCGCTTTTGCGAACAGTTGCAAAGCAACGCCGTTGAGAAAGTTCGTCTGTATATATAGCTTACATTAACAACAAAGACTAACTTCCGCACTTTGCTGGAGCTTTAAAACGACTCTGGGCCATTCGGAACCCTTTTTTCTTCGTCTCTACCCCCAGCCTCCAGTCCTGGAAATTTTCGATACTACAATCGCTTCACTATGGACGCCATCTCCTTCTAGCATCTTGCTTCTTAGAAGACACATGGGCGCTACGTCAGTAGCGATCGTCACGTTGGCATCTTATTTTTCGGCGGTTTGTGCTTTAGGATAACTAGATCGTGCATTATATTAACCATACTGGACACTGCCTACTCAACAAAAATATCGATGCTGTCGTTTTTTATTCCCTCATTCTTTATTGCACGTGTATTTGTGTCCCTGCTAATCTATGTGCCTAAGCAGCTGCAGTGAACACGCGAATACTCTGCAGACAGTTATGCTGGAAATGTAAAAAGGCAAACCACGCTGAACACCACAAAACGACGCCTGCTGAAGCTCAGTTCAGAGGAAGCAGTTTCCTAATCTCAAGGCTTCTGGAACCACGCCGCGTAATGGCGCGACATTCGTATTCCGTGGCGGCGTTAAGGAGAGGCAAATGCAGGTCGCTCAGATATACGGAAGATAGAAGAAAATTGAGGCCAACAAAGGGTGCGTGCTTAAAGAGAGCACTAAACGAGATGTGATTGCCGGCTAAGCAATGGGAATGCATGCACGGCCCCCTGAGTCAGCGCGATTACGTGGGTGCCTGGCGTCTGTCTTGCAGTCTATAGGCATACCCAAGGCTGCGTCGCGGGAAGCCATCTTGGAGGAGATGTACAATACAGGGTGGGAAACAAGCTAGCTCGCATTTCGTCTTCTTTGGATTGGACCCCTAGGCGGTCCTAATTGCCGCCTAGGGGTCCAATCGCTAAATTGCCGCTCAGTTCGTATCGCCTCTGCAGAAGAACGTTATTCTCTTCTCTGAACCATTTTCTTTTTACCGCGAGGCCCAGCATCATACTCCTCTTCGCTGCCCGTTTTTCATGGCAGTCGCTCGCTTTCTCGCTGTGTATTATATCCTGTTTATTTTCAGAGCTTTCCCTCCGGCGACATTCCGAGATCTCGATTTATTCATTGAGAAGGTGGGGAGATATTTATGCAGTCTTGCAGGAAACTGCCCGTTGAAGTGAAGTGCACGCGAGCAAGTGGCGCTCTACGAAAAGGACCCACCTCAACGATCTTCGAAATACGCTTTCTTCTGACGGATCATTTGTCAGTATGAGAGCCCATGAGTATAGTGCATGTAGCCTAAACATCACGAAAGTATCAGTCATGCTTTCACACGTGTGGAGAGGTCAGACCATCGCTCCATTTCAACTCACCTAATATTCATTGATTTTCTGCCTCTTTCTATTCATTTTGGTCTCCTGTGCGCAGACATCTTGCCGACGCAACTATCGCTGTGCTGCAGCCCTTACATCTGCTCCTTGACGATCAGATGGTCAACTGCAAAGACGATCAGTTGCAACTTGCAGCCGTGAGCATTCTTTACAGATTACAGAAGGTACTATTTCGTATTCCCGTTCTATCTAAGCAAAACTGATCACGTAGCGCAAAAGTTGACACAGGACAAGAGAGGGGGACGAAGACGAGCGCTTACTTCCAACAGGGTTTATTTCGAGGAGCGTACACATATATACTCTCGAAGTGCGAAAAACAAACAAATCATTAAAGAAGCTCACAATTACCATGCGCGAAAATCTTACATTCTCAGGAAAGACAATTCTTTTTGACAAAGCCCGAGAGAGGGAGTGCTGATGCAGTTCAGCCCTAATCTACAAATCCTCTCTGCCTCGATAATTTCTCTTGCAGTTTTATTTCTGTTTTTTCCCATGATAACGGTGTCATTAAAAAGCGGTTTGCAGCCACACGTGCTGCAGTGCAATGCCAAGAAACCATCGCGACCATTCTTGACAATTACAAGCATGTTCCCGGAGCCGGTCATTAATACAGCGGCCAGTTTGTCCTATATACTTCTTGCCGCATGAAAGAGGTATCTGGTAGATTGCATTTGCTGTGCATGTGACGAACGGGATTTTTTGCTTTTTTGAGCACCCTCGTTTTGCATTTGAAACATCCTTGGTGCACAAGTACGACAGCTTTTTCGGGGCAGAAAAAACCACCTTCACATTGGCTCGCTCCGCAACCTTTTTCAAGTTGTGGGAGACTCCATGTAGATACGGGACTACAGCAAGCCTCTGAGGCCTTACTTTCTCAACACGTGGGAGCACTTGTTCCGAGAGCTGAAGCTTCTTCACCAAACTTTCCGCGACTGAAACCTGTATGTGAGAAGGGTAACCGGCATTCGAAAGTCGCTCTGCTTGCTCTTTAAAACTGGCTGCCATTAGATGGGGGCAAGACTTTTCTAATGCATTGCGAAAGCACTAGTTTACAGTACCTCTTTTAACGAGTTTTGTGTGGGCAGAATGATACGGAAGCAGAGGTTTGTTGCTCCTGGGCTGGTACGCCCAACAGGTGTGGTCTTGGTGAAAAGTAAAGGCTATGTCTAAAAATCTTAGCGTGTTGTTAATTGGCAACTCGTAAGTTAACAAGAGGGGTTTAAACCGCTCCTTGATGAAATTGAGGATGTCTAGAGCACAGGCTCCGGGAACATGCTTGTAATGTCAAGAATGGTCGGGATGGTTTCTTGGCATTGCACTGCAGCACGTGTGGCTGCAAACCGCCTTTTCATGACACCGTTATTGTGGGAAAAAACAGAAATAAAACGACAAGAGAAATTATCGAGGCAGAGAGGATTTGTAGATTAGGGCTGAACTGCATCAGCACTCCCTTTCTCGGGCTTTGTCAAAAAGAATTGTCTTTCCTGAGAATGTAAGATTCTCGCGCATGGCAATTGTGAGCTTCTTGAATGATTTTTTTTTTCGCATTTTGAGAGTATATATGTGTACGCTTCTCGAAATAAACCTTGTTGGAACTAAGCGCTCGTCTTCGTCTCTTGTCCTGTGTCAAATTTTGCGCTACGTGATCAGTTATGCATTACCAACATGCCCAACTTCATACTCTTGTTATCTATTCAACTTGTTCCCGGCGAATCATAGAGGGCTTCGCACAATCAGGCGATTATAGTATTTTTAATACATACAAAGGAGTGTGATGCTCACGGTAATGATCATAATCTTTCGATCCTGGCGCTTACGTGCGTTTGCGAAAAAAAAAATACCATCTGTGGCGGTGTAAAGTTGAGCTTCGATTTGTATGCTTCGCCTGTTTGAACTGCATGCATCGTAATTTTCCTGGCTTTATGCTATCGCCGATAAAAATCGAGGCCCTGGGCAGGAACGATGGCTGTCAGAGTCACCAGAAACAAAAACGCCATTTCTTTTAAGCATACTGAGACTCTTTCGAAAAAGAAACATATATTTCTCCCTCTCGAAAATTGTAGCGAGTAAGGAAGGAGCCGCCAGTTTAATGTCGACCAATATGAAAAAGAAAACAACGTCGCATAAAAATATATAATTCCGTTAAAATACATGAAGTGTATCAAAAGAAAAACATGAAAAAAAATATAGTCACGAATTGCGTGCGCTGTACTTTTTTTTTTTCTTTCAACATTTGGGGAAAGCTAGAGCGCTGCTCCATAGATTTTGGGTCATTTCTAGAGAGCGCAAGCAGTCATGGGAGCTCAAGAAAATATCCTCGCAAAAAGTTAGACAAATGACCTCCAAGTGCAAGGTCCTGCTTTTGCCGCCAGCAAACTTGTATAGCAAAGCAATCCATTTGCTCCATCCCATCTCTGGACCTCCGCGGAGGCTTCCTCCTCCTAGCATAATGCTTCACCGCAGACCACGCGGGGTCACCGGCGCGGCACATGGACAGTCCTAAGCGGCCGCCGTATGTGTAGGGTTCGCCCATTGTCTCCCCTATACAGCGATACCTGACCTTCCTTATATACTGACAAGGCGCGGTCCCACTCCCCTGGGATTTCCCTGAAGAACCATACTATTCTCTGACACGTTGCGAGCTTCAGTTGACCAGGGCCAGAATCAGTGGCGAGGAAAACGGTGGTGGCTCCTGGGACCTAACGAATGCCGGGAGTGGGATATAGCTTTTGCATTATTGCGCCCGTTCCCCAATGGGGAATGTCCACCGGTGGCAGCAAGGCGCCGCTCCTTCCCGTGCAGTCCGGCGTCGAGACGTTACGGTTCACTTGCGGCTTCAAGAGCGTAGACCAGGTCGGGTAGGTACCTCGGGAATGTCATACCGACGAACAATTTTTCTCAGTTATCCTCCTTCATCTCATCTTTCTATTGGACTATTCCCTTCAACAGTCATCCCTTGCTTTTTTATTCGTTCTGACACATTCCTCTTGCCTGCGCTTCATACATTCATTTTTTTTTAATTCCTGCTGTGCGTAGGTTACGCCGATAGGGGGCGAACTCTGCCTGTCTGACATGACACATTGTCTTTCTTCTATTGCCCTCTTCCCGAAAGAATATTATGTGGGCCTATAAGTGCGAATGAGCGAATGGGCTGCATGAAATAGAGACGCATCAATGCGTCATTACTTGTTACCTTCCGAGGCCGCGCCTGCCTTTCCCGAGGATTATGATCAAGCAGGTCCTGTGCAGTCAAGTGGGGCAGCTTTTACCGTCCCAGTTTGGAAGAGAAATGGGATTAACTTTAAATTACGACAGTATTTTTCTCCTAGCCGTTATTTGATATAACTTTATGTTGTCTGGACATTTGTGGTTGGAAGAATTTCAGTCCCGAGAGCACGGTATTTGGAGGGGCGGCATTTTCGGACAGAGTGAACAGGTAGGGAGCGATGTGACTGCACAAAATCGTGTCTCGTTTGCGAGCTTATGCTTTTTTGCGGCCGTTTTCTTTAATGCACGTCAGTGCCAAGTGCAGCAACCAGATTAGCGGCGGAAAAGTGATGTCGACGAGTGCCCTTTCTCTACATGCCGCTTATTAAGGCGAAAGTCTCAGAGGCTTCATCAAACGTGAAAAGTGACCGTCCACGTCCGCGGCGTCGGTGTCAACACGAGCGATGCAGAATCAATCGTGTGATGACGTCATATTATGACGTTATCACGAAGTTAAAGGTCGCCAAAATTTGTGACGTCAGCGTAACTACATGATGACGTCACTATGGCGTCCCATAACGGGACATCTGATGCTGTCATTACATGAAATCATCGCTTGGTCAAAATGGGCCGATCCTGGATGCAATGCAAAACCATGTGATGTGCAGAAAGCTTCCAATGCCTCCGATCCCGGGAGGCTATGTAAAACCGCGTTGTGTACACATAGCTTCCGGGGGGTGGGGGGAGGAAGGGGACCAGTACAATCGACTGAGCACAAAACACAAGCAGGTGGCTGTAGCTTTTGAATTGTATTATGCAATAAAGGCCGGTGCGACTTTTTGCTGCGGAGGTTATGATGCGACTCCGATCACTACGAATATTCGGAGAGACCCCGCGGCAAAGATCGGGTGCCATCCTATGCTCCAGATAAGTTTCCTCTCAGCAGCTGCTGCATGTTGTGCAGTGCAAAAATTGCGCTTCTTTTGTGCGTTCTCTTCTTCTTCTTCTTACGTACATACCGCGTAACAATGTGCCCAGGCCAACAACCATACTCCAAGTAATTTGTGGGGAATGATGGGAACCGTGTGCTTGAACCAGTGAGGCACAATGGCGGCGCATCTCGTTTTCCTATATGTCGTCTTCTGCACTGACACGAAATATGCCGTGTTTATAATGCTCACGACGCGAAACGCTGAAAAAGAAAACATAAGCCATTGAAACGACCGACCTGCAGAATTCGGTGAGTATGCAAATAAAAATTGACGGTGTCTCATTACTGGTTTCTTGGTTTTTCATCTCCAGTGAGGGACTTCTCTAGAGAGTCAAACTGCTGCGCTCTAGAGAGCGATAACAATTTTTCATAATTTCCCCGCAGATGTTAGCCTGGTTTATCGTCTGACTTGCTGCTCCAGAGAGAGAGAGAGAGAGAGAATAAATTGAGAGAAAGACAGGGAGGTCAACCAGAATTGTAGCATCCGGTTTGCTACCCTACAGTTAGGGGACGAGGAAAGAAATATGAAAAGAAGAGCGGGGAGAGGAGCATGAGTTCAAAAAAGAACAAATAAACAAAAGGAAGTTGTACAGCGGGAGTACTATAGCCAATTCAATAGGCCACTGCCACGCGAAAAGTTCAGTAAGACCTTAGTTGATTTTCGGTGTGAAGACAGTTCGGGTCGGCTGCCTCGGGTGTCGGATGATGACTATAACATACACAATTATCACATATACACCCCAATAATAAGCAAACTCATAAACACACATATATACACAAGATTCATTCCTAAAGTTTATTTAGGGCGAGTAATTCTCAGAAACAGCAACAGAGTTTTTGTGTTGTGCGTTGAACAAACGCTGCTTTGCCACGTGACGAGAAGATGACACAGGCTCAGACGGCGCAAATAACATGCTGCCTTCAGTTTCTGTCGTTTTTCGTCGTAACGCGAACAGTCACACAAGACATGTTCTAAATCCTCCAGAGTATTGCATGTGGTGCACGTAGGAGAGTCCGACCGCTTGTACTTTTGCTTAAAGTACATCGCATAGGCAACGTCGAGTCTCAGCCGGTGAATGCATGTTTGATCTTGACTGGTTAGTCCTTGTGGCATATAAAAGCTACGCTGCAACGAATGCATGTCATGTGCAATATGTAAAAGCGTACGAAATGCTCAAAGACCACTTGTTCATTCGTATTACGAAGCTGGCTATTACAATGGAGCGGCAGTCGTTCGACTCGCTTGGACGAGAGTAATCGCCTAGCGGCTGCCAAATTTTATAGTCTTACTGTGTCTGCAAAGGTATTCTACTGACTTCTTACAAGCGGCGTTCATTCACTCTGTTATGCACGAGTAAAATAGCTACGATGAAGTTTTCAGGTAAGAACATGAGAACGCCTCGCCTCGCGTTTTTCCTTCAATAACAGCACTGAAGTGCACACGACACAAAAAAGTGACGTGACTGCAAACCCCTCCTCTCTGCCTAAAGAAATGAATAAAAACTGAATTTAATGGTACCGATTTTTTCATTAAGCCTTTCGTGAAGCGTAAGAATAAATTCCTCGAGCAATTCATCGTTATATTATTCATAAAGACTGAAAGGGTGCCACTGTGAAAACCTCGGTGCGGTTAATAACCCGTGCCCGCAAAGGTCAATAACCCTTACGGGCGGACATTCGTCCGCCCGCAAGGCATACGCGCGGAAATACTGAATCATGCGCACGTTTTGTGACGTATCCCGTACTTGCCAAAACTCCTGCAACAAATCATTTTTGCAAGTTAGGGCAAGTATGTGTCACGTGTCTCTTTGTCCGTGTTTTTTCGTGCGCAGTAAGCTTCAGTATGACATACCAGCACGCCCAAAACGCCACGATACTAAGCCAAAAGAGAAGCACAGTCTTTGAAGGGGGCCGAGTAGTCGAATATTATTCCAGCGGTGCTTGAAAGTGTACAGACGACCGCGCTGCTTTTCTGCCGTCGTCTATTTGCTCGTCAGTGATTCAGTTAAGTCAGGCGGCGCTGCTAAAAGGATTGCCAAGGGCTTTACGCTGCAGCCGGTAGGATTACAGACCTAGAGTCGCCGAAGTGTCAGTTCGCGTTCAGAAAGAGTCGCGCTAATGGACGCTTCTTGTTCTTTTTGAAGGGCGGAGTACAGCGGTCAGAAAAATCTTGATGCCCGGGGGTAAAGACGAATGTCCAGGAGCCACTGTATGGGAACTCGTGCTTAAAAACAACGAGACCAGACAAATCGCAGCAGCAGAGAGGAGGTCAGAGGGAGCAAGCTACATTTTGCATGCGTTCGCCTATCTATCTATCTATCTATCTATCTATCTATCTATCTATCTATCTATCTATCTACCTATCTATCTATCTATCTATCTATCTATCTATCTATCTATCTATCTATCTATCTATCTATCTATCTATCTATCTATCTATCTATCTATCTATCTATCTATCTATCTATCTATCTATCTATCTATCTATCTATCTATCTATCTATCTATCTATCTATCTATCTATCTATCTATCTATCTATCTATCTATCTATCTATCTATCTATCTATCTATCTATCTATCTATCTATCTATCTGACGCAAGCAGTTCCCCGCGCCACTAGCAATCCCACTGTCAATGGCGCTAAATGAGAATCACTGTAACAAAATGTTCGCGTGTCACCAGTCATGCGTGCTCCTCTTTCGCATGATGTGCAATAATTATCCTCAACATTCACGGTTAGAAATAGAGAAATAAACGAAAAAAATTAGTAAACGCCCCCTTCTTTGTCACTTCTGGTGAGAGCCAGAAACTAACGAGCTATTAATTAATTTCGACTCCTAGTGAGAACAGTCTGAAGGCAGCGCACAAAAAAAAGAAAAAAACGCCAGGCCTGCGCTGAAATCGCAGCACAGTCACAGCGAAAGCTGGAAGAGCGGCGTTTCTAGAGCCCGTTGTAAGCTCTCTTGGGGCTACAATAGAAGTACACTAGAATGGTACCCACTACGCCATAAATCACAATTTTTGTGAAGTTGGGAAGCACCTACTGAGACATTATTCGTCATTCTGCGGAGAAGCGAGGCACCAGCTACGCGTCTGTAAGGCATTATGTGTACTTTGTTGACGTGACGACGGATGACGATGAAGAATTATGGCTCAGCTCTTTGTAATGGGTTGGAAGCTTTAAACGGACCACCAGTTATGCAGTTTGCATTGGGTGACGCCCGGTCGCTATTTCCCTCTCCCGTCATCCCGTCATGCTGTATAACACACGTTGACGTGGGAGAGAAACGGGGGGGGGGGGGGGCGAAGACCTTTACTGAGACCCCGAGGAAATGGATCATGCGCTTATGGGCTTCCTTGGCAACCAATACAAGTGCACTTGCGAGGAACCCACTACGCTATAAATCATTGTAATTTTACTGAGACCCCGAGGAAATGGATCATGCGCTTATGGGCTTCCTTGGCAACCAATACAAGTGCACTTGCGAGGAACCCACTACGCTCTAAATCATGGTAATTTTACTGAGACCCCGAGGAAATGGATAATGCGCTTATGGGCTTCCTTGGCAACCAATACAACTGCACTTGCGAGGAACCCACTTCGCTATAAATCATTGTAGTTTTTGAGAAGTAGGGCAGCAGGCACTGTGCCATTTTTCGTCATTCTACGGAGAGCCGTGGTACCTGCTAAACACATGTGAGGCATGATGCGCACTTTGTTGATGCCGCGCCTGATGACGACGAAGACTTATGGCAGAACCCTCTGTAATGGGTTGGAAGCATTCAACAACCTACTCGTTGCGCAATTCGCATTGTGCGACGCCTGCTTAGAGAATTCGTGTTGTGCGACGCTTGGTGCTTATTTTACTCTTCTACCACGCTATATTGCATATGCTAATGTGGTTCCTTCCCGAAATGAAGCCTGTATAGGACCTTTTTGCAAAGCAGCGTCAAGCACCGGCATGGCTCAGAGGTTGAATACTGGGCTCCCACGCAGAGGGCCCAGGTTCGAACCTCGTTCCATCCTGGAATTTTTTTCTTATTTAGTTTTTTTTTCTTATTTCGAGCGATACTGGTTACGGACACCGGCGGCGGCGGCGGCGGCGGCGGACAACGTACGGCGCCAAAAACGGCCGGTGAAATGATCTCATAACAGCTTTCGCTGTAAAAAAGAAAACGGCCGCGGTGACAGCGTCCTCTCAGTGGTGGTCCAATGTATTTTTTCTCCTAGCAAAGTAGCTTGATTAACGACGAATACTTACTATCTTATCGAAAAATATCATACGACACGTATGACACATATCCAATAAGCTCGTATGATCATAAGAGAGCACATATGATTCACATGTGTTCATACGAGATTATCGGATACGAGGCATATGTGTCATATGAGACATTTCGATAGGTATATCATAGGCGCCGAATTCCATTTTCTTTTTACTGCGAAGGCAGAGCGAGGTGCGGAGAAACCGCAAGATTGTGTCGTCGTGTTGCCCAATCGCGAAGGTCATTATTTCATTGTGTACGCCTCACTGTCCGCTGACAGCGCTCGGTGATTCTCTTTTTGCTCGATCTGTAAGAGTCTCATAACTCAAAAAATCGGTCCAGTGTTGTAATATTGCCGTTCCCGCCTTTCAGAGCGTTGCTTAATTGTGGTTAATGATTTCATATAATGCAGTGGTGTGTCTTTTGTTTTCTTTTATTTCGATAGGAGTGGAAAGAACACATGAGGCACAGTCCCATCGTGACACTACTGTCGCTGCCGTGCTGTTGCGCTATCGACGACGCGTGTGGAGGAGTAGGCTGTCTCTAGACAAACGGAATGTCTTTGGCAGCAAAAGCAAAAGTGACCAACCGTAGCGAAGCCAGAGTGACGCTGTGACCAATCAGAACGCTGGAGCTCTGCTATTACGAGCGTTTTGGGCCCTCGCACTTTAAGACACTATGCTGCCGTGTGCATGCTGTGGTTTTAGTGAAATGGATATTAACGACAAGCTACCGCTATGGAATACTTCTCTGAGCGCTGACGGTTGCCATTCATTTGGTATCGTAGTGTACAACAACGGCTGGTCAAGACCGGCCGCGATTGCACAATAGGCCACAACCGGTCTACCGGTCATCTGAACGCGCCGGCCATGGCAACGGCAGAAAAAAATTTGAGAAAAGGAAGGGGGTGGTATGTTTACCGAGAAAAGACGAGGCGTGTGTAGTCTGAACAGAAATGTTCACCTCAGCCTTGCATTTGTTGGAAGGCAGAACGGGATAAAAGCAGATTGATGAAATTACATTTCACAGTGTGCTAGTCTTTCGTAAAATGTTTTAGCACAAAAGGGGCGTGCGTGTTGGTGAAAATTTGTTTAGAGAGAAATTCTTGAATTCCAGTGTTTATTTCGAAACGACAAGGTGAAGTCAATGTCTCACCAGAAGTAGTCAGACATTGCTTTAGCTAACTCGTGAATCGCTTGCCCCACCGCTCAATATTGGGCAACCTCACTGTCCAGCGTCTAATGATGGGACGAGCTAGATCTTGTCAGGAGGCTGCGCCGGGCGGCTGCAGCTGATGGGGTCTAGGAATGAAATTCCCACCAGGAGCCAGGGTCTCATATGCATGTGTTTTCTCTTTATTTTAGTGAAGCTTCTGTCTATCTCTCTCTGTCCCTCTCACTATCTCACTTAATGAATAAGGCTATAACATAGCCTAAGAACAGAGTCAATAGTAGGTATTGCTGGATTAACATCAGGAGATGCATTTGAGACCATTCTTAAGACAATCAGCAAACTTTATAAAATGTGTTATTGGGCTAGTTGATTCATACTGTGCAAAAGGTAAAGACGCAACGCAAGGCCCTTTTCTGGTCCTCTTGGTTCCTTCGCCTTGTATTGCGTCATTACATTTTGCTCATTTGGCGAACTGTTTGACGAACGGCAGCAACATATAAATCAATAGACATTGTTTTGTAGCCTGTAGCTTCGAGGTTACCCGAATAGGGGGGGGCTCAAACAATGACATCAGCCACTGAGACAGCTGTGGATGTCGATTTATCTGCATAGGCATGAGCTGTAGAGGCTTTTGCTACGTACAGGAACGATAGCGGAAGTTGCTTGTGACTACATACTGGTTGTAGGTAACAGAAGAGGAGCAAGCACTGTGCTGGTGGTATCGCCGCGATACTCGATCTCGCGCTTGCCCCAGTTTAGATTGCTTAACACTTATTCTTCCTTCACGTCACCCTTGACGTTCACTGAAGTTTAATAAGTCACGCCACGTCCTACATTTTACTCACTCTTTTCTCTTAGATTATAACGTTGCATATCTTCAAGTACTGGCGAGCTATAGCGGGAATAGCATACAAATAACTTCTGATCAACCCGCAACAGAAATCGTTTAAACACTTGATATATACTGTATAGTGCACAGTATTCCGCTTATAAACAGTCCATGAAGTCCTACAGGGCCTAAAAGTAAGTGTATCAGTCGAAAATTTATAGATGCTCTGCCTATGGAATCCTTATTCAGTATGAAACACGTATGCACAGTTACTACAGGTTCTGAATTAATTTGCGAGGTGTGCTCCGGTGCGGTAGCTCTAACTCAAACAGCATCAACACGCACTCAACTTACAGTTCCGCACAGTGAAGCGAAAATCTGGAAGTTATGAATAATCTGGATGTCATGAACCTGGTGGTTTCCACCAGGTGCGGCATACCGAAATAGAAGGGACGGAGGGGAGGGTGGGGACTCGCATTTGGACTTGCATAGCACCTTCATTCCATGCAGCGAACACTGCCTTTGTGTGGGTAAGTAGATGCCAGAGGCATTTTAGTATGACATACTTACAGCCTGAATGACGACATTGCAAACTATAAATTTCACGGCAGAGCAAACACGGCATGCTTCCGCTTCCTTGTATTCAGCTCGGACGCGAAGGAAAGCTTCAAACGCAAACGGCTAGACGAGAAGTCCGTTCCGCTTTGAATTCCCAGTATAAAGTGAGTGCATCTAGCTAAAGAGCGTTACAGGCGATGCCTCAGGCGTTAAGCACTTAGTCATGGTTACCTGAGGTTTATAATGTCCGGATGTTTTGTAAAACACGCGAATTCGACCCACGTCCTTTAATCTTTTACCAGACGCTACGTTAAAGGGGAAAAGAAAAAAATTATACAAATGGTGTGCTAAGATGGAGTTTCTGATATCTAACTACGAGAAGAGTTAAGCGATAAGTCGGAACTTCAATCGCGGCGTACTGCAAACAACTCTTCTTTGTTAAGAGACTATACACTCCTTACTGCACGAGATTTCGACACGCTTAATTGATGTTTACCCTTCCGACAAAGGCTGCCGTTTGTCTTCGATGGCTCAATATGTGCAACAAAGACGAAATGCTTTTTACTAAATGATATGATACACATTGAGAAGTGATACTACAACGGAATGAACGAACATATTTTTTATTAAATCAATCAATCAATCAATCAATCAATCAATCAATCAATCAATATATCGTTGCCTGATTGGTGAAGGAAGTATCGGTTAAGGAATGGAAACGAACAGGCGACACATGTTTTCGTGCACAAAAATGAATTAACGAATGAATGAATTTTTTGCACAGGGAAACATCTGGGTCGCACATTAGTTTTTTTCCTTAACCGAAATGTCCGCAGCCAATCAGGCAACGAATATTGATTGATTGATTGATTCATTCATTTCAAGTATCACTTCTATAAATGTGTATCCTAACGTTTAAGGAAAATCGTTTCTTCTTTGTATCACACATTCAGCTATCACCGGCTCTGCTTGTAGCTAGTTATCAAAAACTCCCCTTAGGACACCATTTGTGTAATGTGATGACGTCACCATATGACGTGATGACATCATATGGTGACGTCATCAGCAGTTGCATCACACGTGCTGACGCCAACGCCGCGGGACGCCGACGGTCAATTATAGCATTTGAGGGGGCATCTAAGGCTTTACGCATTAAAAAATACAAGAACGAAACTACACATATGGAGAAGAAAGCCAGGTGACCGCGCCGGGACGCCTGCCACGTTTTTACTGTACCGAAAGAGTGGTCTCCGGCATTATTCCTGATGCAAGCCGAACAGTGGGACAATCAAAAGCAGTTGGAATAAACAAAAATAATCAAAGAGGTGGAGGACGTTTCCCCAGATAGACTAGATTGCCTCTCTTTTTCTCATGCAAAAAAAAACTCCCAAATTTGTTCCTCAGAAAAAAAGCCTTACTTATACGCTTTGCTTTTGCATATGTAGTGGTATGCATAGAGCACTGTTGTATAGTTTTCTTGCCGCCCGTCTCTGTGCGTCGCGTAGATTTGTGCGTACCGGAAATAAACGCTGTCTGTGTGCTTATATATTCACTCGGGAGAAAAACGCAATTTCTTTTCCCCTTCTTTCAGAGATGTGGTCGCTCGCTACTCCCGCGATAAACCACGGGGACAACGTGGCGAGAGAGGGCGGTAGACTCATATTTCACACGTGTCGGACACACTGCATCGCTGTCTTCTCGACGTTGCTACGAGTGAAAAAACAAACTTAGCCAATTTATTCCTGTCCACAAGTTTTCACCTCTTTATCATCAAGTCGGATGCTATACGTTGCACCCCGTTCTCTCGCTTTTTATCCAACATCCCTTTTCATCTTCGTTCTCACCATGGGTGATAGCTTTCTTTCTTTCTTTCTTTCTTTCTTTCTTTCTTTCTTTCTTTCTTTCTTTCTTTCTTTCTTTCTTTCTTTCTTTCTTTCTTTCTTTCTTCTTTCTTTCTTCTTTCTTTCTTTCTTTCTTTCTTTCTTTCTTTCTTTCTTTCTTTCTTTCTTTCTTTCTTTCTTTCTTTCTTTCTCATACTCTATTTTCCTCTGCAACCTTACTATATTTTCCTCGATAAGCCTGAGTCTCTTTTTCTTTTGTCATTTTAGTCCTACTTCCGTCGTCCTTACAAATGCTAAACCTCGCTCCTGCCTCGGGTTGCTCTGTTTTCAACCAGCCTACAAGCTACTCATTCTTTTGTTTTTGTTTTCATTTCTACATAGGTACATTCCTTCCACTCTTCTTTTTTCACTATTGCTCCTGCATGAACGTGCCGTTCTTTTGTTTCAATGCATGGCGTCACCGGGTAGGATGCAAAGCGCGTCCTAGATTCGCTGGGATTCTTCGGCCGACTCTACTTTCGCTTACTCTTATTGGTGTATATGCTTATTTCGCCTCAGGGCGAAATGACAAAGCGCGTTGCTCGAATCCAGTTACCGAGAGGCGCCAGCCTACTTTCCTTACTTTTCCGGTAGCCTGGCTCTTTTACGTCCTCGAAAGGAGCCGTAGCAAACTCTTCAGTTTCTTTAATTGAAATGAAATATGTAGAAAACAAACTCAATCACCCTACAACCGCGGTGGTTTACTGACTTTCGCAAAATGGTAACTGTATTAATGATAAAAAATGACGTACTATCGAAAGAAGCTTCACTGGTTTGAGAACCCTAGAGTGTATTCGGCGAAGGAGAGTGATATAGAGTACCAGCATATTCCTGTTTCCGCTGGAACACAGAGACAGAAGGTGAGCACAAGCACCGTCATACAGTATACGCTTCGTAAAGAATATGCGCACACGAGGCTGTGATGTGGTCAAAGGTCAACAGTGATACGGATGAGAAATATACAGGGATTGCATGATACGTGAGCAAGAACACTACAGCCAGAAGTTGAACAAAAGGCAGCAAACAACGCCATAACTCGTTTAGGATTGATTAAAGACCATGTTGCACTTACGTCGGACATTTCTCTCTTTCATGGTGTTATGTCGTAACATACCTACTGTAGCGAAGCCTTGGAAAATAGTAATGGGTTGCCCTCTCCTGAGCCTGCTAGTGGGTCGTCCTCTTTGGCTTCTGAAAGGACGCCGCTCGAGCAGAGAGTTCGTGACTTGCCGTGACTGTCCCCATTAAGCGTTGTCGTCGAGTGCCGTCTATTAAACACCTTAACACTACCTTCGGTTATGCCCCCTACAAAAGCTACTGAACCATCTTGCCCACTACCAAGTTTTGTTGAACTTTCTTTAGCTACAATGCCGGGATCGGTCGACGCATGCTAACGGCGCGCGCACGCACACAATCAGTCGAAACCCGTGTGCTGATTCTTTGCACCATCAACATTTTCGCTAGCTTGCATCCACTGCCTTGAAACAGTGTGGCCTTCCGCTCTAGTTGGCTGCGTGCCACGAGCCCTGTCCTCTCGGTCCGTGAGTCGGCTCCTTCCTCTTCTACACCTTCCTCCAACACTGTGGTGTACCGTCTCGCTTCGCTGCTTCTATCTCGCGAATGGTGTGACGTAAGGTTGCGTAAATAGGAATGTGTTCAAGTAGGCCTTCCGCTGACAGTTAGCCAAATTTTAGCCAACATCGAAAGCGCGCAGAACGTTGAGTGACAGAGAGAACGGGAGAGATGTGTGGAAGGCTGTACGCATCGATAATAAACGCTTGTCCTAGTAGTGTTTTCTTTTTTTTTAGTTTCCTCTACAACAGTACGGTACGAACAACGGCATTTCGGAAGTTCAAGTCGGAGCTAGTTACACGGTCTTATACGCGTTGCGTAAGCCCTGAATCGTGAGCGAAGCCTGGTAAGCCAAAATAATTGTTTGCTCAAACTTGACTAAGAAGGCTTCGATGAACTACCTGAAGAAAATCACCTTATCGATTGTTAAGCTTCGTTACTCAAGCCTGCTACCTGTTGTATTAAATATGCGCCGTCTTCTTCGAACGTGGTGAAAGTTTGAATCAAGATTAAACTCTTGGGCGCCTTTTTCTGTTTCTAAAGCACTTCATTCAACATAATATTCTCAATACAAGAAATAAAGAAATTATTACAGCATGACGTGAGCATTACCACACATTGGGCTTCGCTTAAACAGAAAGGAGGCTTATAAAAAAAAAAAAACTCTTAGTGCTAAATAGTGTACGGCAGGCCGGCATATTCGGAAACGAGTGATATAACGACGCTGTTTAATATCTCTTCAACCTAGGAAGTGGTCACTCGATAATCACGAAATTCTAGCTATAAAGTCCTGTCTCAATCGCAGGAGTAAAACCAACATAAAAAGGACTTGGTTCTGGAGGCGTGGTTGGGACCAAAAAAAATTTTTTTTTTTGCCGAACATTACATTTTCGCGTTATTGGAAACTGCTTGGTTTGGCTTTTGTTTCTTCTTTAAGGTAGTTGCCAGGCATACAAAAAGATTTCCTTAGTTATATCTGGTATTTCATTTTTGTAGTACCAAGATATTGCTGGAGGTTGCAGATCATTACGCGACAACAACAGTTACTCCTTTATTCCACATTTTGGGCCTTGTTCAGTGAGCATATTGTTGTACCAATTTTTTTTATACCCTATCCAACATGGACGTTATATATTTTTTATACATTCAAGCACTACGTTGCCTTGTAACACAAAGTCGTTTGTCTTCTCAATATGCGCGGCGCGTTGCACAGAACATACAATTTCATAGCCCTAGTGATGACTCAAGAAACGGAAACTAAATTTCCTGCTTCTCAGTGAGGCTTCTTACGAATTCCAACTTTTGCCGAAGGAACACTCATAGGCTGATTGTATTATATATTGGGGTTTATTTGTACAAAATATTACAGTAATTTGGAGAACTACCCCGGATGAGTACTCAGTATTAAAGTCGACCTACATAAAGCTTCTTAGAACGCATTAAATGCTAAATGGCTTTAAGCATCACACTTACCGAAAGAAGGCCTAGTGAGTCGGGTCAGTCAGCGAATTTTTTTTTCTCCAGCCCAGGCCCTTATGCGCCGACAGCCCTCGCTGGGTGACCTAAAGATTGCTGAAAAGAAGCATTCATTTAGGATAATAAATTTCGAAGTACGAAAAAAACAAAAGAATTTTATGCATCCGAAGAAAATAATATAATTTTCAATTTTCTGCCCCCCCCCCCCCCCACGAAATACGAAGTTGCCTATGAATAAAACAACTCATGATGTTGCTTTATATTATACAAACGTGGAATACTTTATGTTCCTTGCGAGTCGTTTTGTTTCATTACGTTTGTGTCCATGTCCGTTGTAAGTTAGGCACATTCAGCATAACGGAACCGAAGTAACTGGTTCGTGCTATTTTCTCTCTCGTTGAATCCGCTTGCGATTTCCCGGGCTTTATTTCAAGCACTCACTATGCTCCACTAGCACTCAGATCACCGCGTCAGAGATTCGTAGAGGCACTAATAGTGGGGGCAAAAGAAAGAAGTAATAAAAAGTAGCTCCTTAAGAAGCTGCACTCGGCCGATAAGCCCAGCAACTCACTCTGCCACGTACGAAATGTGAACATGACTAGGCTTAAAAAAAGAAAAAAAAAGAGGAAATCTGAACTTCGGGCGCTTGCGTTTGTTTTCAGGCCTGTCCGCCGGCAGACACTAAGTAGTGTCCCCTGCTATATTGATTCGGCTGTCGGTTTTCACGGCACACTAACAAAACTGTAAGTTTCCGCGCTTTGTACGGCTGTGACTGCGAAGAGCAGCGAAGCCTGCGTATTCATCATCCGACCACCACGCGCCGCTCGCGTCACGGATAATTTAAAACAGGCGACGTTCTTCTCTGCGAACTGCCGAAGCCGTTATTTTCTGTTTGGTTCATTTCTTTTTTCTATTTTCTATTCAGCTTCGCTTGCGTCCGGTGGGATGGGCTGCATGGCGGACATTAGCTTCAAGCGAGCTGTTTTTGGGTGCATCCTTCGACATGAGACTGGGCAGCTTGGTACGTATTTTCTGAAGGGCCATAGTTGAAGAAGGTCTGTTTTGAAGTTACTCTGGCGAGCAGGGAAAGCCGGCACGTGCCTAGTTCAAAGCGATGAAAGAAGAGCGGTGTTTCTTGCTATTTCTTCTCTTCTTCAGTTTTTTTTTAGCTTGCCCGTAGCACTAACACCGTTGATGCGCACGCATATCTAAGTGCGGTGTTGCGGAACAAGGCAACACCGCATTACAGAGTTAAAACGGCGCTTCCCCGTCCCAGCATAATCGTCTCGGCGTCACGCATGACTTCGGTCAAACTCCTTCTTCTTTGTGGCTCCCAGTTCCTCAAAAACACCACAATGGTGGTGTCGATCGTAGTGGGGATCATTGAAGAAATACACCCCCGAAATTAGCAAATTCGGTTTTGTTTCCAAAGTGCTAGGGGAACTTTTGTGTGACGTCGTCAATTGACGACGCCAGAGACGAAAGGGTTAATTGTTTCCACTCCATCGCAAGAAATCGGGAAGTTAGCCCGATATTTCTTTAGCTCATTATCATTTGTGAATACTCCAAGTCTTATTTTGACATTCGAATATATAATTTACTCACCAGCGACATAGTCAAATGATAGTAGAGTTGATCACAATCTTCTCCAATTTTTCTCAAACACTTGCCCAAGAGGCAACAACACAGAGCATACATTTACAGTAAGAATATTGCTTCACGCGTTTCGAGTGTGATTTGCGGAATGGTCGACAATCGCATCATGTTTACGAAGAAGGGAAGCCGCACTTATAGTTCTTGAAGCTACCTCAGGATTCACATCGGAAGACACAGAATCCACCATTTGTTCCCTTCACTCAGGCCTCTTTAACCTGTTCACTATTTTGAGCTTGCCCTGCATCATACTTGCCAATGTACTAGTACAGCAGTATTCGAGACGTTTGCAATCTTTATCGGACACTGTAAGTACGATATTACGAGTTTACATTCACAAAGAATCACAATAAAGATTTTAAATTCCGGCGTTTCTCTTACAAGAATACTATATCTAGAAGAAAAGGCTAGAACCTGATTGAGGCACTCCGTAACAGTAGCGCGTAAGTGGTTTCTTTCCTCTTTTGAGAGTGCCAGCATGTTTCACCTCGACTGCGCGAGCGAAACGTTCCTTAAGCGTTCAGCAGGAGGCAAATAAAAATCCATGTGTGCAAAACATGCGAAGTAACTATGAAGAAATGAGGCGAGCAAAGGAGTTCCGGTACAAAGAGCAAGGTGAACTACCGGGCCTTTTCGCCAGGAAGTGGATGCTACACTGGCGTCTGAACTTGGAGTCCTCTTGAGCACTTCTCTTTCTACGGGTAACTTGATGCTCCAGATTCACTCTTGCTTGCCAATTATTTGGCAGCACTTAAGAGAGCAGCGATGCCGTAAGGTTGGGAGTAGGCAGCCTCCTTTTTGAGGACAGCGTGGAGATTTGGTTGGTTGGTTGGTTGGTCCTCAGTTACTTGGCGCAACCCACCACGGGGGATCGGCCATGAAACAGGCGGTACCTTATTTTAGAAATTAGTTGGTCAACTTTCCCCTCTCTACGTCGTTTTCTTTTGTGTTCGTGTAGCCACTCAGACGGTATGGTGCATATCGAAGGCGCTTTCATTCGGAATGCCGAATCTGTCAGAAGAAATTGCCAAGAGGTCTAAGTGGAGACAAGTGGTCGAATGCCGTTCACATCTGAGGTCATTTGTTGCTCGCTGAGCCAAAAGTATTTTTTTCCTCTTCGAGATAGGTAAGCCTTATTGCTATGAATAGAAGTAATATTTTTATCGCGCACTTGTTATTGTTAAAGCTCGGCTTACTTATGAGAAAATAGCTACTAATTAAAAACAAGTGAGCTCTTTACACATGAGGTAACTAAAGAGCCTCAAGGGCAATTTTAAGAGCGGGTCTTTAAGCTTTTCGTGGCACTGGGTGGGGCGAACAGAAAACTAATATATCATGAATCGGCACGTGCTCTCTTCATCCTCTTCGTCGTCTTCTGCTTCGCTCCCAGAACACGTGCGCCGATTTCTCCGGCGTGGCCTGTAATAACCCTGATGGCCGAGATAACATGGTGCTGTCTATGAAGTAATGGAAAAGGAAATGGGGTTGATTTATAGACAGCACCATGCTTGACGTCTGCATCCCAGGTTAGTGGGCATGGGCTGAAGATTGCCTTTGCGAGTGCTTCATGCCGCTTGAGTTACGTTGGCGAAAAGCTGGTGGAGATACAAAATTTCAAAAAAATAATTCTCAAGTTAAAAAAAATAATACCCTTTTGTAACTTTGTCTATGTTCAGCTAATACATGGAGCTTTCAAGTGAAGTATAGTGCATATTTTTAGTCCGACCACCAAGGCAAGTTTTTTGACGATGAATACAGAGCTTTTCTCAAAAAAAGTGAAATTCGCAATTTTTTTTCAGACGATTTGCTAAACCTTCAGCGACTAAATTATTTTTCTTTGGTAGTATGTCGAACAGGATTCCAGTATATAATTAATTTCTACCGTTTAAGTTTGCCTTGTTTCTGGAAAAAAATGTCAAACTTTGCAACTTTATTCAGCAAAACGGCTGTTTGGCCTAGTTGGAAATGGTTCATCATTTAAGAAGCGCAAAATGACACGGGGACGAAGCATGTGTGGCATGTTTATGTGGGCCAAACTGGCAGATGTGTGAATACAAGATTAAGGGAACATATGAATAGCCTAAAAGGACGTCCCTACACACACCTAGCACTGCACTGCAACAAATGTGAATGTAACCCTAACGTAGATAATACCGTCACTTTGTTCACTCATCAGAACCAGACATCTAGAGAAATTGCTGAACCTTTTTTCATTTCACAACACAAGGAACATTGCATTAGTCATCCTTCATTAGCCCTATCAGACAAAGAGATACAACTGCTTTCGGCTTTTTTGTGAACGTCTTTTTATGTTGTTTTAGCGATGTGCGCTAAGGCATTAGCAGATGTGATTTGCGCAGTTCCGTATGGATTAAAAGTCTGAGTTGTTTCGATAATAAAATCAGTTGTTAGAAAGCGCTTGTCCTGTGTGTGTCTATGCTTCGTCCCCGTGTCATTTTGCGCTTCTTAAATGATGAACTTTATTCAATTTTGCTCGTGCGAAAAGCCCTCGAAGAATCGATATACATGAATAAGTCATTATTTTTACAGTTACATCACTTCATTAGCTTGCCGGAAATACCATTTTATTGAGTGCATCCTATAAACGCCCTTTGAAAAAAATTGTTATTTGATGCCCTTTAGCTCAGTCGGCGCAAAACTACAGACTCTCACAAAGACGCGCGAAAATTTTTGGCAACAAAAATAAACGAGCAGAACGAGTTTTGAACTTCAAGGAAAGCGTGGAAATTTTTTCAGCCATATTTGTCATGGTCGGAAAAACGCTGGGTGATTTGGCATGGAATGACCCGTATCTATATATATATATATATATATATATATATATATATATATATATATGTGTATATATATATATATATATATATATATTATATATATATATATATATATATATATAATATATATATATATAGTGCGAAAAGAATCGCGCAGATCCCGATAGAATAAGGAATGAAGAAAGAGACGACGACTTTCGTTGGTTTGGCACTGTGTATTTTCACTAACGTTTCGTCTGGTGGACCAGACTTTGTCAAAGTAACAAGTACATCGTGGTGAGTTTCCTTATAAACACGCTTAAGTAAGATAGTTTCAAGGAAGGAAGGAAGAAACAAGCGGAAAGACAGGGAGGTTAGCCAGAGTTTCAAGGAACTTATCGATAGCAAGAATGACATCATAAGATAGCGGTCACAAGCAGTCGACATAGATTCAAGCGCGCACATTTGGGACTCGTGGCACAGAAGTCAGGTTACACAGAGTAAGATTGCACACGCAGTTGATATGGCATTACACACTAGTGATATGACAGAATTATTGGATTGCACGTCACATGGAGGAAAAAGGGGGGATGACATCAGATCTGCGCTTTATCTACTTTTTTCGCAGGAACGTGATCACATGCTAGCATTAAACTGCAACCAGTCTGAGATCACAAAGAGAAAATCTACCAGCACTAAGACCAATTTTTGCTTTTTAACTTTTCCTGAAGAACGCTTCAATCACGTCAAGGTCAATACGAGAACAAACTAAAAAAACTAAAAAATTACAGCACAAGACACCGTACATTTATGCTAGCATGTGATTACGTTCCTGCGAAAAAACTAGATAAAGCGCAGATATGATGTCATCCCCCCCCTTTTTTTTCTCCATGTGACGTGCAGTCCAATACTTCTGTCATATCACTAGTGTGTAATGCCATATCAACTACGTGTGCAATCTTAGTCTGTGTAACCTGACTCGTGGCGTTGAAGTCAGGTTACACAGAGTAAGATTGCACAGTACGATATATATATATTGTAAAATGCCGAGCAAGCGCCCCCCCCCTCCCCCCTACGGTGAAGGATAATGCGACCAGACTTGAAGGGGGGGGGGGGGCGCTTGCTCGGTCCCGGACCGAAATTCAAGATGGCGGCGGGAGAGTGGTTTGACTGGCCACATGACAATGTAATTTTATAAACAACATTAGATACGCATTCAGTGTACTCATTCTTGTGGCTCTTTTTACAAAAGCGACGCTCATGCTCGTCCTGAAAAAAAAAATGGCCGCAGGGGAGGAGGGGCGCTTGCTCGGCATTTTACGGTATATATATATATATATATATATATATATATATATATATATATATATATATATATATATATATATATATAGAAGAGAGAGAGAGAGAGGAGAGAGCAAGAAATAGAAATAGAGACAAAAATGACATTGAAAAAAAACAGAGAGAAGACGAAAAACGAAAGAGAGCAAGAAAAATAAAAGAGCAACATAAAGAGAAACACAGAAGGCCGCTAAGCTCCGCACTTCCCTCAGGCTTGTCACCACTAGCGTGAAGCTGACTTAGTTTTTTGCATGATCATTTCAGGTATAAAAATATATTTCTTTTGTTGTTTAACATGCACGGCTGTTTCACGGCTGTTTCACGCGCCGCTGTGGGCGAAGATTATTAACAAACTGAAGCAAAAAAATGATCGTGATTACGGGCAATTCTTGCTACTATCGACCAGGGAGACCCAGTTGTATAATTAACGTGGTCTCTACTTCCGCCTCAAGATAATTTCCCGGGAGTGTTCAGAGGAACGTGCCGTTCTACAAGTGCGCTATTGGTCTGCGCCTCTGAATATTTACGCCTTAGCTCTCCAGCAAAGACCGAGAGCAAACAACGGCAACAAAAAAGCCGTTTATTGATACACCAGATTTTTTCCTTTATAAAAGCAGTGATCCAGTCGCCTGTGCTCGTGGTAGGGATTTCGCGACACGCCTGTTATTCCACCACGCTTGTTTTCGGCTGACGTTGGAGGACACAAGTTTGCTTTTCGGTCGCAACAATCCCATTATTTGGCAGGCCTAATGAAAGGAAAGCTCCTATGATAACAACGTTACTGCAGCGCATCTTAAAGAACAAGTGGTAGCTCAATGTTGATCCAAAGGCCGGCGCATTGATACGTATAACTGGACATACACCTTTAATACTCTGTTATTAGAAATGCGACTATATTATGCCTGCTTGCAATAGCCGGAGGAGTGTATCCAGACTGTCCGTGACATATTTTCTTCATGCGTGATTTTCATTACTGGCACGCAGCCATAATTCTTTCCACCTTCGCACCATGCCTGAATTTCGAATAGTCATTTGACGAGGACTTACACCGATAGCAATGTACCTTAAAAAATAACCAAGAAAATATACTTCAAGTGTAATAAGAATTTCTAATCCGCACGTCACAAAAAACTTTCGTTTTAATATAGTAACTTGATGTCGGCAGTAACGTTGCCGATACGTTCACGGGAAGTTTCCATAAATGCCTTTAGCGGCTTCGGACAGTCATGTAGACATGCTTCTGTTCTTTCTTTTATATTTTAAAAAAAAGGTGGTGCGCAGGCGGTGAAAATTCGTCAACGAATTTTCACCGCCTGCGCACTACCTTTTTTTTAGTTGCGCGAAGTTTTCATTGCTTCAGAGTTTGCTTAAAGGTAAGCAAGCTTATCATCAACGTCCCAGCAAGTCTGCTGTTGTTTGTTTACACCTGGCCCAACATCGGCTTAATAAGTCTTGCGTGTTGCTTGTTTATCCTGGCCATGCATGGTGCCTTGGCACCTGCCACCGTAATATTAACGCGGCACGCTGCGCCATTCTAAACCTTAGCGTAAAGAGTAACACCAGGGAAGGAGAAAGTACTTTCCTTTACAGAGGCAATCTGTTCAACCGAACAGTGCTGCTCCGGTGGGCACGACAACACTGTTAAGCAGTGCAGAAAGCGCTGCTCCTTTAGCAGCTCCATATTTTTTTGAGAAAGCTACGTTACACGAGCTGTTTACAGTAGCGATAAAAAAAAGCGCTGGTATGTGCAACTGAGATTACAGGGGATTGAACAGACAGGAAAGTGAGAAAATAAGGGGTGGTGAACCCTCATTTTTGAGAAAACAGATGGTGGATTGAGGACCTTACGATGTAATATAGAGGATGCGAGATACCTTGCAGTGTGTACCAAATAAAAAAGTGTGGTAAGTTTACAGTTCCTTCTTCACAACGTTCTTCTGGCGGCATTACAAAGGTGTGGAAAAGGATAAACTATCACGAATTAGGCAACAGAAGCAACTATCGTTTCACTGGAACGTGATTCCTTCGGATTGACTCTCTTGGGGGAGAATATTACAACTGCCGCGTGCCGACGACGAACTACGGGGAAGCTCAAGCGCTGGGCACCGACGGCCTGTGTAAGACGATCAGAGCGGTCGTGCTTGAAGCTCAGCGTATGATGTTTCCTGGATCAGAACTTCAGGTGCATTCAATAGCTGACATCGTTCGCGAGGAACTTCAGCAGTCGCTAAGAGTTGCCAAACCGCCGCAACCTGAACTGGAAGGGAACCATGAGCTATGCTGCTGCCGTAAGCCGTGCTGACGCCAATCCACGAAACCGCCAAGGCACCGCGCCGTCGTAGTTTCGTCGCTAGACTCCGCCGTCACCTCCGACGCCATCCGATCCGCCTGTGGGCCAACGCTACGCGCCACGAAAGACCGAAGTTCGGCGCACCCCTGACCACCATCCACTCTGCTACTACTGCGGAGAAGCCGGCCATAACTACTACCGCTGCTGCTACCGCGAGATGGTCCTGCGTGGTTTTGTCATCAACGCGCCACGTCTAGATCGAGGTGAACGGCCACGGGACATCGCCCACTATCTCGTCGCATCTGAGTTCAGATTACTCGACGACCGACGACTGTTCCCGCCTCTATCAGTGTAAAGCATGAATTGCTTGTACTTCGACTTTTTTGATTTTCCGGGCACCAGTTAGCCCAATAAGGAGTTCCGCAGTGACCACTCTTGCTGCAACTTTCTTCACCGTGACGATAACTTAACAATACACTGTACCACAGTATTACATAACAATACAAAGCACAGCAGGTGCTTTACGGGAACGATCTCAGTCCATTTCACAATGGTGTTTTTATTTGTAAACGTACTGTTAGCCAAAGTTGTCCGACTGACGCAGAAATAGCGAACCTAGATGACCGCTACAGGCACCAGTCGGGGAAAAACAAGGAGCGGGCATCCGGGTAGCGAATACATGCCTCTTTATTTCGCACAAGTTCCTGCACAGATAGAGAAAAGTAGAGGGAAGACAGGGAGGTTAACCAGAAAGAACACCGATTGGCTACCCTGTACTTGGAAGGGGGAAAGGGAGTTCAGCATAATAAAGGGACTGCGAAAGAATGAAAGAGAAGAAGAGAGTCTGTAACGCACTGTCTAAAATAGCACTGTCTAAAAGTAACCCACCAACATTGTCTGAGACAAGTCATAACTTGTCGTTCAGTCCCGTTGCTCGAAAGAACCGCAGTAACGCCCTTATTGCCCCTCGCGCTGAATACCAGGTAAGCCAGTGCCCTAGGATTTTATCTTCTGTGAGAGGGTGATTGTCTAGGTGGCCCAATATGGCTGAGAGGGCTGCACTTTGTGTGTCGAAACAGGCGCACTCGCTGACAAGGTGTGCGATTGTCTTGCTGCACCCTAGAAGTTCCCGTAACGGGCTATCAGGCATTCCAATAGTGAATGAATATGCATTCGCGAATACCACTCCAAGCCAGAGACGGACCATCAGGGCAGAATCATGTCGTGATAGATTGGATGGGATATGTAATTGAAGATCAGGTTCTAAGGTATCTAGGCGTGGATATGTAAATGTCGGTGAATTCCATCGGTCCAGCGTTGAATGACGTTCTAGCAAGCGTAGTCGTTTTTCTGCGTAAGATCTTGATAGCGGAATGGTGACACTGCTGATTCCATCGTGGGCGGATCGGGCAGCTCCGAGCGCGCGATCATTGCACTGAACGTCGCAGTGACTTGGAAAATATTATGTTGTGTCCTTTGCCCAAGGCTTCATGGTGAACGTGCCTGATTGCTGCAACGAGCTGCTCATGCGAGCCGACTGCAAAGGTTTCCGGGATATGGTGTAACGTTATGAGCTTTTAGTCAGAATCAGAATCAGAACTTTAATCATATAAATACAGGAATATTACATGTGTTTAGTATACATAAGCAGGTCCCAAAGTCAAAGACTGTATCGGGACCTCCTGTTAAAGGCAGATTATGGTTATACACAATGTTTGTAACAATAATAGCACTGCTCGCAAGTGTGAAGTAGATTAAACACTAATGCAATTGAACAGTAAAGGAATATACAGAATGAAAACAAAATATTCACAATAAAACAAAATGAAGCTATGACTAGTTGTAAGTACGTTTGCAAGTAAAACTGAATAAAAAAATACAAAATAAACGATATACACACAATAGGCAAATTGAAACCAAGTGAGCTATAAAAAAGAACAGTATTAGTAAGTACGTATAATGTGTAATTTTAGTTCTGACACATATTGGTGTGTCTTGAATTTTTTATAGAAGCAGGTAATGAATTCCATAGTGATATTGATGAAAATTCAGCAGTCATTTTACCATAATTAGTCCGTGCTTTGGGCAAAAGAAGGTTGTTGTATTGAAACCATGATGACCCATGAACTGATTTTAGAGGTTGGTTGTCTTTGAGGTGCGTCCAGAGCCCATTTCTTCATCTAATGTCGAACATTTCTTAAAGAAGGTTTCACTCTTGCCCAAACCATTAAAACCCAAATGTTTATAGACTGACAGTTTTTAATTGCGGACAGTAGCTCAGGTCATGATCAAAATCTCGCTGTCAAGTCCCCCAGCGCTCACACGAATCCTCAAGCTGTCCCTGATGATGGCTGGACTTATTCATGCTTAATTTTCGTACGGTGGTGCAACGGCAACACCCCTGCTCGGTTTGTGTTGATTGCGGATGCGCCTTTGCGGAGCGGTTCCTTATTGATTCTTCTAAGGTGGGCACTCAAAGGATTGCCTAAGGTTTTACACTGCAACTAGCGGGATTATCGACCCAGAGACCCCCGGGAGCTTCATGGCGTTTATCCAGAGTATGCTGGTGTAGACGCCGTTCTCGGTTCAATGGAAGGAGCGGTGTACACCGGCCTCCCAAAACAAACAAGCATCGGGGAAAGAAAGCCATGCAGGCTCAAATGTGCCTCGGGACAACCTGGGCCTCATCCACAGACGCCCAAGTGAAAAAGAGATGAAAAGAAGCGAGCACGGAGGGACTGGAGGAGAATGAGGCGTCGCAGCTAAGAAACAACAACATTAGCAAAGACCCGACAACTGCCTTTGCGATGGCTGTCGCTCGTCCTTCGTGTTAGTAGCAGCGCGGAGAGCGCATTCTTCTGTTTGCTTGGTGCCTTCTACGCTGCTGATGCTTCGGGCTTGCATAAACTCGTAGAAATTAGTGGGAATAAGCGGCAGCGAGGGAAATGGAGAGGCGCAGCCGACTCGCACTCTGCTGTCCTCCTTTGAAACCATGGCGTACGAATGTCAGTGCCTGCTTTGGCGACCCTTGTTTCTGCGGATTAGGTGTTAGTTGACAGAAGGTGAGGCGGGGGAGGTGGGGTTAGAACGTGTGGCTGTTCGGGAAGGGATTCTAAGCGTGAGTGGTGTTTGATCCCTTGGTGAGTTGCAGGGTGTGTATTCGTATACTTGCTGATTTCGTTCCCACGTCTGAGAGGGTAAAGCTTTGGTATGACGACAGCAGTTGATAAACTTTGAAGACCACTTTTGTTCGTTATGCGCTATACACTACAAGTTCATGAATAGTCGAAGCAACGAGAAATGTAAGTGTATGTTGCAGCTGTCTGCGTGTCAAAAACTGCACATTGTTTTTGATTCACGAGAGAAATAGGAAGACAAATAAGAGATGAAATCCACCGAATTTCACTAGGGTGACTGTGTGTTTGTGTGTAGGAGCATGACACAAAAATAGAGAATGAGTGAAAGGCAGGGAGGTTATCTAGACTTTGTCCAATTTGCTACCCTACACATGGGGACGAGGTTGCGGGGTCGACTAATCTGCACTGGGGTCTGGGAGAGTGCACAAAAGATTAGGGAAAAAAGAGCAGATGTGAAAGAAAGAGAGCTAAGATTTAATAATGCAAGGCGAAAGCACCGGGTTCTTCGAGGAGCCCTCCGCGTGGGTGGAGGCCGCAGTCCAGTATTCCATGAGCTACAGCCGTCCGGTGCCCTCATCTCTCCAGAACTACCAGGAGTTGGCGCAAGACAGCGAAGCGTACTATTGTTGAGTTGTGGTATTTGGAACTGGCAGATATGCAGACAAGAAGTAGCTTAGCGATTAAGAAACTTATGAAAGCAAGTAATAAAAGCGAAAAGAGGATAGCGGTTATTAAAGCTGTCATCCAAAAGTTTTTCTCTTCTCTCAAAGTACAGTTGTCACAGGCATTCATATCTGCAGACAACGAGACATACAAAAGGGCATTTCGCTTGTGTAATCACGTCTTCTATAACAGATGCTGCGAAATGTCGAGGTTTCACCTTCTTCCCGCTCAGTGTAGGGCAATGTAAGAAGACAGAAGCTGAACTGAAGGATACAAGAAAAGCTTATCTCGCTGACAGTGCCATTTAGCCAGTAATTTTGCATTACCAAAGAAGCGCCGTGATTAATTATAAATGCACATTATGCTAAATAAATTTTTGCATGTGTGCGCACAACCGTAAGAGAAGCAATTGCACAATCTCCACGTTAACATTTATAAGCCGCGAGTTATTAATCAATGTCTTCCGTTCCATGCTGCCTCGGGCTGATGGTGCCCGTGGGATCTCTTGGCGGAAGCCCGTCGATATGCCGCAGTGCGGTAAATTAACGCAGAAGCTCGCATTTGCAACTTGTTCTTGTCGAATACGAAGTAATCGGCTTAAGCTTAATTATGAGTCCGACTAGTTAGCGCCCAATTACTTTCCTTCGGATGGTAGTATGTGCGACACTAAGCCTTGCAGAAAAGCGGCAAGCACAAAACTATTGAAGCTACTTGACTGAGAGAAGTGTGTCGTCATTGCGCTGTGTTGTGAAATCGCTCACTCCGAGTTGAACTTCGGTAAAGTACAAATTAAGCTGGATTATGAGTTTTCTTCAGACAACCACTCAACAAAGATGCGAAGGTGACAAGGGGACCAGCGAAAATTAGAGAGAAAAAAAAAGAAGAGTTGCTAGGACCTATAGCGATCTGACGGATACTTGAGCAAACACTGGGTGGAACCCATCAATCATAATTTTCATCGAATCCTACAGAGAATATCGGTGACATGCAGTATTTCTATGAGAGCGGGCTTCGCTCGGCAATGTCCTAACAGTGTTATGGGAGCCTTTGCAACTGATGGATCGTTTTTGGCGAAGTCAGCGGAATCTGTAGTTGACGGAGTGTCTCCTGTTGCATCCAGGACTTCTGTGGCATCCATGATATGCTACGGTAGTCTATGATCAGGTTGTTTGTTAGCGTATGTCACGACAGAGTCCTCGGCTGAATGCCCGAAGCGTCGACATTGCTCACAGCGAGGAGTCCAACGGTGTCGACGAATGTGTCCAACTTTATTGCATCGAAGGCAAAGTGTTGGGCGGCCAGGAATCAAAACGAGGCTTTGCACACCACAGACAGCAAGAATGTGAGGAATACCGCCTATGTGGACTCCATCAGCAAGGGACAAAACAATATCACGATTAAGCGTCCGCATTTGTTGCATGTCCGCTACTTTCCAGCTCTCTGTTGATATTGTCTTGACATTCCCGAACACTTGCAGTGCCTCATGAATATAGGCGTCTTCCAAGTGCTCAGGAAGACAGAGAAGCTTCATCTTTACTTCTGTGCGCTCCGGGTCAATCACGAGGCATCAACGACTTTTGACAAAAAATTCACCCCGATTTACTAACTTAGTTTACGTCAGCGTTGACCGCAAGGGACCTTCTATACATGTGAAATTTGAACTTGGCCTACAGAGCTTATTTCCTTCAAGTCGATAATGTCCCGTAGAGCATCTCTCAAGTCCTGAAGCCGGTAAGGGCGACCAGCTAACTCCGCATGTAGGAAAACGGCATTCACAACCAGCTTACCGGTGGGCTACCCATTCGGTTACTGTGAAATGCCTCTATCACTTCTCTAGTTGTCTGGGAACTATGTTTTGACAATATCTCTGCATCGGCAAAAACAGTTGAGCAGATACACGTGCTGCAATGCTATGCCAGATGGGAAGCGTTAGGATCCAGTAGGATCGCTGAAGAATAGATGTATGATGTATTCCACAATAACCGAATAGGGGCATTCCACATTAACCGCATAGATGAGGCATTCCACATTAACCGAATGGGTGACGCATGCGTAAGTGAGGCCGCATTGTCTCTAAGGGACAGGGAGTTCACCTATCTTCTCAGCACGTGTGCCGTTAGGTGATACGCTATGTTACTTTTTCCATTCGTTTTTAACACTCCTGCGCAAAGTTGATACGTTTTTTATTATGCTTTTGCGTTCATGTGTTCTTACAATACATATTTTCAGTTGCGAGTCAGCGCTCGTCCGCGTTCCTTCTGTTCTATTGCGTCTTCGTCGTCCCTCGCGCTGTATACATACATGCGTTGAATAATTGCTATGTTGAACTTCAACTGGCCATCAGAAAGTGCATATAGCGTCATACCTAAAGAGATGGCGCTGCAATCACCGATTTATTTTTTCAGCAAATATTTCGTGTCATATTGCGGCGCAGAAGAAGCTACGTGCTTTCGTCTTCACACAATTCCGTTTCTCGCACAGCTGCTCGCAGAAGTTCCGGCAGTTGTGCGTGCGAGGCGTAAAACTTTCTCCTCGTTTCCAAGAGCCGTTATGACATCGCAAACCATCACAGCGGCTGGCTTGATGAATGAGGGAGGAAAAAGGGAGGGCCAGCCGATGTAAAGCACCTTGCGGAGGCCGCCGAGAGTGCTATGCCGCGTCTTTATTTCCAGCTTAGCGAGAGGCGAGCTCCCTAGCGTGATGATATGGAGGAGCCTTCCTAAGGTCGGGTGGGAGAAGAAAAAATGAGGAAAAACAAAGGGCGAGGGGAGTGGTAGGAAAAGGGCACAATAGGATGCAAATGAGAACAGCTCGCGGCGACCGGATGACCGGAGTGCACTGCTCCGTGCCGGATAGGAAAAAAACAGTGGTGGGGCTGGGTCTCTTATAGGAGGTCAAACGGAAACTCACAGCAGGCGACCTGATCGTGGCTTGTGAGTCACCGGGTCGACAGTTCTCGGGGAATCGCCATTCTACTATCATCCACACTTGGCTCTTCCGACTGTGCGGCGAGCGGCCCCCCACATTGCCCTCGCAGGTAGCGATGGCGGCGGGTACCACGCTCGCCACGCGCTCAACGAACCGACGACACCGTCTCTTTGTTATGCCGCTTCTGCGCTGACAACACCAGCCGCGTGATGGAGGCGATGGTTGATGTAGTGAGGATCTGAATGAATCCTTTCATTAGCGCCTCACCCGTCATGTACAGCTGGTGGTAAGAGTACCTGAAAGGTGTTACTTGGCGAATACAAAGAGAAAAGAGGTACTTTTACGTGCGCTGGGTGTGGAAGCTGGGCTCCTTTCTGCAGAGTCAGCAGGCGCGCATGTGCTTCGACAGTCGTGGCTGTGGCAAAGCTTGAGAACTTAGATGGAAAGTTGCGAAGCTTCTTTTGATGGAGCAGACATCACAGGTCTTCCTTTCCTGACTGAGAAGTCAGGAGTTTCTGATTCGTGCAAGTATTTTCAGACCAATGAACTTACTCCTCCGACGCCTCTTGGGGCGTGAGATGCCGTAACTTGACGAGCAATGCGGAAAAAAAATTAAAGTAAAAGGAAAAGCAAAAGAAAAAGAACCATACACACATCTTTATCATTGCCGTGACGAACGTGTGCGCAGGCAGTTGACTGTGTTCAAAAGTTTTCTTTTTTCTGCGGCAGCCAAAAGATCAGGAGCGAGTTAGCGCTCGTGGTGTCGTGTCCTTCTGTCCGTGTTCTTTTGCGCTAAAGTAATTTCCGTACTGCCATGCGATTTGCTCCACTGCCAGCTCTTCCGCCACTGAGCCAATGCATCGTATTCCTACAGCAACGTACTCCACCGCATACTGCCGCTCCAAAAAGAAGAAAAAAATCCCGCAGAAACGAGAAAGAGAAGAGGAGCACAAGTGGCCCTTCAAAACCTTTAATTAAGCGCAGCCGAATCGGCCACCCATGCTTCGTCAATTAGGAGTGCTCTTGATTTCTTTTTTCGCGACGAAGATTGGCGCGCTCTGTTGAATTAGGCGCTTCATTGTATCAACTGCACCCTTCATGTTCGAGAGGAGGAGAGCCCGCCAGGCGCCTTGGCAGTGGCCGGGCCTTCGAGAAAGAAAGCCGCGATTCATGGGGAACCGTAGAGGAAAGTTCATCCTCGTGTCTTCTTAAATCAGCACGGCGCGAAATAACTTGAGCTTAGAAGAGAAGGAGCAGCCTTGGCAAGGAATGGGCGTAGTTGACTCAGCTTCTCGGCGTTTGCGCATAGACGTTCCCACACGTGGCGGAATTTGACCATTTTCATTAGAATGCACGTTTAAAACAAAGAGGAAAAAAACATTAATGATCAACGGACACTTGCAGATACCCGGAGAAGGAAGTGAAAAATTAAAAAAAGTCACAGTTTCGCCGCAAGGGCGAAGCAATGAATGCGATAGCAAGGAAAGCGCCCCCCGCCAGCAACGGCCCCCGGCAGCAACTGCCCCCGGCAACGGCACGCGTTGCGGAGCGAGAGGTCTCTGGTGCGATTCCGCGCTTCGGAAGCATTTTTCTAAATTACTTTTCTTTGGAGCCTTTTATATATATATATATATATATATATATATATATATATATATATATATATATATATATATATATATATATATATATATACCAGGCGAGACTGTCCATATAATAGCTATCGCAATAAAAGGACGTACTTTACAAAGAGAAGCAGCACATACTGCATATGGGTGATAAATTACCTCAAAAGTTAGTATCCAGCACTTTTGTTTTCTGTGCGAAGCACTTCTGTACTGGTGTAAGTCTCAGAATAAGCACATGCATTTGGCAAAGTACGTACGTATAGTAGCGCAGGCTAGTTCAACTACATTTAAATGCTGAGAATCAGACTTCATGGGCCTCCATGGAAAGCCAACGTGTTGCTGTTGCACTTATATATTCATACATTCAACTGTGCTCATTCGTTTATATTTCTTAGCCCACCTTTAAAGCAGTAGCAGTGCAGATAGAGGATGCTAGATACAAGCAGTTTGGAGATGCAGTACATGGCGTGCATTTCCTCGCACAGCGTATGGCTCATCACGCAATCACGCGCACGTACGGGTGCTGTTATAATTAAACACTGAGACAACCGTACTCAACCTATACCTGGCGCCAGCCAAGCCTTAACTTACCCGCTCTTCCAGCTAGCTTTTGATAAATAGGAACCACTCAACGGGTATGAACCGTTCAAAACTTCAATGCGTGAAAAACCTATGATTGCGTGTGCTTGGTTCTCACAAATTTCTCTGCGCCTGTTTTACGGCGACGCGCAGTGCCGGACTAGCGCAGAAATAGCTCACTTAGCGTGCAGAGCGCTGATGATGTCACGTGACCTAATCACGTGGCGAAATAAGCTGGCGCCGGTGGCCGGTTTAACGTAAACGGAACTGGAATAAAGAGTCCATTGGTAGGGAAGGTCAGCAACCTAACGGCGTGGAAGCTGCCATATGGAGATAGGCAAAAAAAATAGTAAAGGAATTAAAATAAAATACCACAGTAGAGAACTGAAGCCTTAGTTCGGAAGAGAAGGCGGCGACAACGTGAGGGGGCCCTGTAGAGAATCGACACAGAGTGCATAAAAAGGGTGTGAACGATCACAGTGGGGCGTCAACGGCCTCCTCTATCGAACAATGAAGCTCAGTTGACCCCGATTGAGAGGCTGGGGTCGGTGTGGGAACAAATGATTCCAAAAGCGTTCAATCACACACAAACAGGCTTCTTTCTATGGGCGGTGGCGTAGAGAACAGAAATGCCTCTCTAATCTAGGTGGTGAAAGAGGGGTGTGAATGAGCAACGTGTAAAGAGCAAAGAAAGTTAGGATAGCATGTCTCGCCGACAACCAGAATGAGCAGCAGTCTTAAATCTACGTTGAATTAATAATAATAATAATAATAATAATAATAATAATAATAATAATAATAATAATAATAATAATAATAATAATAATAATAATAATAATAATAATAATAATAATATAATAATAATAATAATAATAATAATAATAATAATCTTTACTGTCATCTTTAACAAATAACAGGCCTGTGTACTTGCAACGACAGGGTATTTGTATAGGGTCGTGCATCGCGCCGATCTTTAGTAACATGTACTTGGCCCGCATTGATAAGAAAGTAGGTAACCAGTTGCAAGGGTCCAGCGTTGTGAAGGTCCTCTGGTATGTGGACCATTTTTTGATATTTCATTCGGCAGAATCGGTAGGCCACGAGCAGGACGCCTTGTCCAATTTGATGGGTTTTCAGGACGAGCTTCGCCCTCTTGAGGCCACGCATGAGCTTCCTGAACGTGGCACAACCAAGTTTCTGGACTTGGGGCTGGTTTTTTTTTTTTTTTTTTCGAAACGGCACACCTGTTCGCCATACGAGCCCCGTGCTCGTAAGCCATTGCTGCATTTCTCGTCAGGACACTCCAAGCTTGTGAAGAGGGTGATTGCGCAGTCGGCCTTGCAGAAGGCCCTGCACAACTCGTGCCATCACAAGGTGAATGATGCATTTTCGGAGCAAGTGTCCCGTGTTAAGGTCGCAGGTTTCACTCAAGACCTGGTTTCATCTGTGGCCGAAGGCCTGCTTAGGGATGTGAAGGATCCCAGGCGTAAAGAGGAGCGCAGAGCCAGATCGAAGGCGCAAGTGAGGAGGAAGACAGCTGTGGTGCCTTATGTGCATGACGTTTCACACAGGCTCAAGAAAATAGGAGAAAGCGCTGGGGTTTGGGTGGTTATTTTGGCCTCTGAAAAGCTTTCTGGCCTGTTTATATCGGCCCTTCGGATGAACGAGAAAACAGGCTGCAGCAAAAATCATAAGCTCAAGTTTGTGCCATGTGTTCAAGGCGTTGTTTACGCTATTCATCTGGCGTGCGGTAGGAGGTGAGTACGTAGGCCAGACGGGGCGCTGTCTAAATGATAGGCTCCCTGAGCACCGCTTCAACGTTCGAACTACGGTATCAGGGTATTTTGCATCCACGTGCGGGATTACGAGTGTAACCCTATCTTTGAAGGCAATGTGGTCTTCGCACGCAGCCAGGATCAAAGAGTGAGGGAGATCATTGAGGCTGAGGAAATCGCACGGTCCGGGGACGCATGCGTAAGCATGCCATCGTTGCACCTTTCCGACAAAGAACGTTTGTTTCTGGCGCGACGTAGTGACGGGGGTGGTACCACAGCATAGCGCTTACATGTTATTCTTTTCCAAGCGGTCACTTTTATTGCGATATCAATTATATGGACAGTCTCGGCTGGAAAATGTCCTTCCCCGTCGCCGTCATTCACCGTATATGTATAAGTATGTATATATATATAGAAAAGCCATAAAAAAATAATTCAGAAATTCCTTTCGACGCGTGGAATCGAACAGGCGACCTCTCGTTTTGCAGCCCGCCGCATTAGACGTTAGGCCACGACAGCACCGTCTTTCAGCCTGCTAACGGCGCGCTATTTATATACACCACGTAATTCAGCATGCTTTCTTAGTGGCTACATAGATGGTGCGACGTGCGCGCGCCGCTCCTGCGATCGCCGTTGCTCTTCGCTCTACAGGGCGTGGTCGCTTTCGTGCGCTTATCTCGAGGAAAGAAGGGGTGGCCGGTGGGGTGCTACGCTTCGCTCGCTGCAGCGGCCGCGTTTGCGAAAGGAGCGCGCTGTTCAAACAGAAATAAGTAACAACTGTGACAATTAGTTCGCGCTCGTCTTGTGTGTACCTGTTCGTTCGTTTCGTGCGTCCTGCTTTATGTTTGAGCAGTGCGCTTCAAAGTGTCGAGCTGTGACGCATTAGTTCGCGCTCGTCTTGTGTGCGTTCTTTTCGTGCGTCCTTTGGGCTCGAGCGACGCGCTGGCAATTTCGAGCTGCTTTCCATTCTTCACGTTACATTACAAGTTATTGCTATCGCATTCATTGCTTCGCCGTTGCGGCGAAACTGTGGCTTTTTTGGTTGTTTATACATTTCCTTTTCTGTCAGGTTTTTCTTTTTCTTTTCCTCTCTTTTTTTCTTTGGCCACCTGGTCCGTATATGTATGTGTGTTCCTTTCGAATAAATTTTAGTTGGAAGAATGCGTTGCGTCCACGTACTCTCATTTGTCTGTTGCCTAGTGTTGGCGCTAAATACCATTATGACTGACGTGTTCCAACTCGCCCAACATGCAACATTGTTGAGCCATATATCCTGTTAGGTTTGATGCGGCTTCCTGCTTTATAAGCGGGCTTCAGAAATAAGAATGCTCACTCCGGGGTCTCGGGCCGTCATAAATTTAGGCCAGCAACGTATTTCATGCAGTATAATTTAGTACGTTTCCTTGGTAGCACGATAGACGCGATGTTTTTGGACAGGTGTCTGATATTTCAGTTGCTTGTCTGATCTATATAGCACAATATTAATTTTATGTTTTAGTTTCTACATCGACCTCAACGTTATGGAAGTGTCTCCGAGATCTATGACTCCTGTTTTTTTTTCATGAACGTACTGTGTAGAAGAGAGAGTGTATTAATGTCAAAAAGATTTTATGGATACTTAACGTATGCATTGACCATTCGAAATTAAAAGCTCTGGCGCAAAAGATTCCATATCTGCGACGGCGCAGGAAACAGGTATCTAGTGTTCCACATTTTTATGGGCTAAAGGGCACGTTGCGTTCAAAAACAGTCCCTAAAAATTCAATGTTGCCCATAATTTTCACTCATGTTTTTTTAACTTTCAGTCATATTTCATAGAAATAAAAATGGCAAAAACTTCATAGCAATAAAAAGAGACGCATACACTTATATACTTCTTGTGTGGTTGCAGAAGTGTGCTCCTTTGTAGCCTGTTGTTCAAGCGCTATATCCTAAAAATGCCTCAAGAATCCGTCTAAGTGTCGGACCCGTAAATTTCAATTGAATATAATTGGTTTGGAACCCGAACTGGCACACTGGTTATAGGTTCTTTTTTTTTTTCATTATGTGTAAAGTGTGCAAATGCACCTCTGCGGGGATCTCAAATGCTAGAATTCAAAAAAAGAAAGAAAAGAACAAACCTTGAGGCAGCTTACACTCACTATCCTGCGAAAGAAAAGATAATCATACAACATCTTCAAAAGTGTTTGCTAGCAAGCAACGAGTTTCTGGCAGCAGTGCTAAGCACGCACAAATCGCCAAAGAAACGATAATGAACAGGGCAGCCGGCTTTGTTTGACGGTCTCTAATGTCCTGTCTCTTCTTGCGTTTCACATACGCTTTGGTCCGCAACTCTTGCCAAGCGACTACATCAAGTCAAACTTATCACCTAGCTTTTTCACAACAGCGCCAATGATAGCTAAATAAAACATAATTCGAATAGGAAGCCAGGACATCGCATGAAGAGAGCACATTCCTGTTTCTAAAATAAAAGCTCCACTGAATAGTTTGATCCGGAATTGTGACACGCGCGTCCATGTGAAAACGTAGAGTTCGGCCAGGTGTTTCCTGCTGCCACGCTCATCTATCCAACCCACTGAAGAGCGACACATAAAATAAAAAAAATGCGCAGATGGCCTTAACACTAGCGAAATACGTCAATACGACAAAATTGAAACGTTGAAATTACTTCACGTTGCTCTAAAAGGGTTGGCGCCACGAACATGATACTAAGAATAAAATAAGCGATATAGTTGGTCCAACGCAAGCTTTGCCATTCTACTTGGCAGCCAATGTCATGGCTGGCATCGTATATTCGGCAGAATTACGCAAACTGCGCGATGCAGCTCTCGGAGAGAATGCCAAATTGCGTAACATTGCCACAGGCGTCGATCGAGCCAGTCAGGGAACTGCAACTGGTTGCCTTAACTGTTCTTATACAGTTTCTATGGAAACACTGAGAACAAGAGCAAGAGTGTGAACAAGAGCGAATATGCCACAAAAAGAAGTCGGAGTTGAATTGAACGGAACACGGTATTGTCTTGCGGCTCCACGGTTCGCACCCATAAAAGGCAGTGCTAAAAAGAAGTTATCAGGGCTTTCACTAAGTTGTCGACGCTTTGTCTTAGCGTGTTGGCTCAACTATGCATCAGTTGTTGTGCGGTCGCGAGGTTGCAAGCGAACGCATGCATACGCACTCTACACTTGTCTCAGTCTCAGTTCACTTGCATCGTTCGGTTGCTCTCTGCTTCTTATATTTTACGCTTGGTATTTTTGTACAGACGTGTTCACGGTTCGTAAAACGTGCGTGCGTGCGTCCTCCGTCATAACGGACAAGTATAATCACTACATATCGCAGGCTCGGTCCCTGCCGGCGGCAAGTTATCTTTTCGTCCACTTTACTTTCTTCACATTTATATTCTAATTACTACAAATAAAACCCCCTATACTATCCTTGGCGCTGCTGTCTGTTAGTTCTCATTATTATTGTGTCTAACAAAGAAAAACGAACCCTTAAAAGTAATCTTTCCTTTATTCATAGCGAGGGTCTCGTTCTGGCAGACTTGATGAATTCAGGTAGTATGCGAGGGATTATTAGTCAGCTGCCTGCTCGTAAGTAGATCACGTGCTACGTGACGCAAAAAAGGCAGAAAAAAGAGTGTTCCACACTCGCCGCCATGGCTGCGATCGGCACTGACTAACACTCCTAAGTTTAATCCACATATATACCCTATAAAGTGGACGGGGAGATGACCGCCGCCGTAGCTCAGTGGTAGAGCATCGGACGCGTTATTCGAAAGTCGCAGGTTCGGTCCCTGCCGGCGGCAAGTTATCTTTTCGTGCACTTTAGTTTCTTCACATTTATAATCTAATTACTACAAATAACACCCCATATACTTTTGTTGGCATTGCTGTGTTAGTTCTCATTAATATTGTGTCTAACAAAGAAAAACGAGCCCTTAAAGGTAATCTTCTTGAAAGATTATAACTTCTGGTGTTGGTAATAACCATGTTGCTGTTGGCAGCGTTAGCCAACTTTAAAATACTGGTTATATAACACATATGTGGCTGTTTAACATATGTGTGTGCCTATAAAACTTGTACATAACTTAAGCCATCAACTAGTAACTTCTCACCCAGTAAAAAATTGCGCCACAGTCACCTTCCCTCCACATGCTTCGTATAACATCGAATCCCACATAACGTGGGATATGCCGATTTTTTTTGTCCGCCGACAAAGAAGAAGCCCTGAAAAAGGCCTTCCTTATCAAGACGAGGAAGCCGAAAAAAAAAACAGTTTTGTTCGCATTCTATAAGGTTGAGTGAGCTTTGAAAAACCGTTCTTTTCTTTTTTTGAAGTTCCGCTGGATTAAGCGTCTGGGCCTATATGAATACGTCTTCCTTCTTTCTTTTTTTAATCCTTCGTGCTACGCTTGCAATTGATCATAATGGTTTCTTTCCTATTTGTTGAAGAAAAGAAGCATTTCCCGCGGCTTTCATTAAAGGGGCAAAATTACACAGTGACTTCCCATCGCATGCAGCTGAATGAAAAGAGCTGAGCGATGCGGCGACGAGAAAGTAAGTGCGGCTCTGAAGAGAGAATAGTCACAAAGAAAGGTTTTGGTAGCACTATCTAAGGAATAATATGTACGACCCTGGATCCCTCTGCCGGCAGGCGCCTCTTACATTCCTCTTGTGTGCGGTCTGTATTTGACTTTTGAAACTGAGTGGCTTCTTTAGAAGGAACAAGGCGCCTAGGGAGTTCCTTCCTTCAGGGTTAGTTTTGTTGTTGTGCTAACGTGTTTATATTGATCTTATGGTTAGATTGCTAACAAAGAAAGGATGGCTGATCCCTCTGTTATAGGAATCGGTATAACACGAAAGTGAAACGTGTCGTCACAGAATCAGTTGAGTGTTTATAGTGCATTGGTATATGAGAGCTTGTACTACAATGTCTACTGCTCTCTGGCAGATATAGCAACGCTTGATGTGGAGGAGGAGAGTAAACGTTTATTGTGGACACATCCACGTTAAAGCCTAGTGGTACATACATCTCCGTACCGACGACTAACGCCCGTGATCGTGATTTAACCCTTGCGGTAGCTGAAGTTCTTAACATATACGTGGACACCGCATTGTGAATTCCGCGCAAAGATGGCATCAAAAGCACGTATTAAACTCGATAGACATTCCTTCAAAGCGTCGTCAAACGTGAAAAGAAACGCTACGCGCGTCGCGTCTTCCCTCTGGCCTGACCGTTAATTGTCACAGGGCGAACGGGGGATGCAGTGCGACAGCCAGGCGTGCGTCGGAGAGCTATTTTTCGATATGAATGGATGCTATGAGCGAGGCTTGCGCTAAAGCCACCACCTCGCGGTGTGTTAAAGCGTTGACAAAATTACACTTGTGTTCAAACGCGCCGAATGGAACGATCGTATACTTGCGGACAACTTTTCTTGGCAATGAAGGGAAAGCTACGGGGGCGGAGCGTCTGCACATGTACTGCTACGCGAAGTAGTCCGGTTGGGCGCGCGTCTCGTGACGCCGTGGAAAGTGATGGCTAGCGTTGCATTTCGACGCAAACGCTGCTTAGCGCCTAACTTGCCGGTAAAAGGCGCGACTTTTCCACGCACGCAAAAACACAAAGTGACAACGTATAAAGTAAAAGAAACACGAATATCTCGCATGTGTGCGCTGCGTTCCGTCTCAAAAAGCTGCATGTAGAAAATGAAGGAGTATTTTGTATATCTCACGCAGAAAATACGGACGCAATTGTGGGACTACATTCATTAGCGGTAGGATACGTGCATTGTGGCTCTGTAGCCTTCGCTTCATTGCCAAGAAAAGTTGTCCGCGAGTATAGCAATGGCGCGTTTCTTTTTTTTTTTTTTTGAGCCTGGTGGCAGACATGTCACCGGCCCGTTATAAAGGGGACGCTCATAGCATCCATCCGTCCAGCCAAGAGCACTGTGAGAGGAAAGTGTGAAAGATAAAAGGCACGTTCGATCATGTTGCCTGAATTATGTGTTTGGTGGTAGCTTAGTGGGCTGAACGCCCGCCAGCCTTCGTCGCGGGCGAGAGAGAGACATGTTTTAATGAAAAGCTGGAGATGTTTGCCTGGCTATTCGCCTGACATGCTACTCCAGGTGCTGCAGGGTGATGATTATGATACATACACTGATAACCACACATACATACATAGACTACACTGTTTACAAAGTTTCGGTCAGGCTTGTGGCCCGCAAGAAAGTGAGCAGCGCTTTCGTTGCGCGTAACGCACAGGTGCTGTTTTTGTCGCGGGCGGACAGCTCATGGGTTCGACGCCTGCAACGGAACTTTTCCTTATAGTATTTTTCCTTGCTCTCTCGTGGCGATGATTTTGCTGACGTATTTCCGTGACGGAAATACGTCATGAAAGTCTTGGCTTAAACCACTTCCGGGTTAAAAGTAGAATAATGCGATGAAGGAGCGTTAGGACAGTACTCCAAAACGAGAACTTAAGCTTTTTGCTATAACAATCACAGATTAGATTCGTCATGTGCGTGGTATGAACGTGGGTAGATGAGCTCCGCCGCCTCTAAGCGCGTACAGTTTTGCGCGAGCTGTACTCTGCAATGAATACTGTTTGTCGTTTTTTTTTCCCGCGCATTCTTATAACTTTTTGTAACGGAGCGCGCGTTGCTTTTCTCGGCGTATTTTTTCTCATGCAAGTTTATTATAAGGCAAGTGAGCAAAAGCATAGAAGGCCAACGCCGCTCATGATGAAACCTGTAAGCGAGTGAAAACGAAGTGACTGCACCGAGGCTTGGTCCTGAAGAACTTGAAGTCTCATTTTTATCCTTTTATTATGTACTGTTTCTGTGTATCGGGCGGTCCATAGTATGTACAAAACATGCTTGTCTCAGATAAAAAGGCCCACTTTAAACCCCGCTTCGTGCAAGGATGATCACTAAAAGAATGAGGTACAGAGGGAGGGAGGAGGAGGGAGAAAAGGGCGTGCCGCGTCCTTGTGTGTTGAATTCTCTGCTGTGGCTGTGCATCGGCTATATGTCTAAGTAAGGTGTAACAGCAGTTGCCATAACACCTACCGTGCTTCTCTCTTTGCGGTCATGCGCTTGATCTCTCTAAAGTTCTGTTCACAAGAGCCACGAAATTCTAAATAAGGATTTCTTCATTTGCAAACTTAGTTTTTCTGCCGCACTCCTGCCTACTAAACCTTACAGAGGACCAGCGTATACGCTTTAGTCGGAACTCAGGCAAGGTTTCAGTAAGGAGGTGATTAAGCGTGCAACATGCGCAGTAACTAAATAAAAATGATCAAGAGTTTGGTTTCCGAGGTGCGTTGCAATGAGAAAATAATAAGCGGTATGTTTATTGCGTGAATTGCGAATGCAGGCATTACGGAGCACTCCTGGACCATGTGGAGCAGTGAAAGAAGGTTAACGTGTTATGACGATAATTTTGGGAATGCCTTCGAAAGAAAACAAAGAGGTACGAAAGTACCGAAGGAGTTGGCAAACGTAATTTTGACACTCGGTAAAATAATCACAGCAGTGTTATCTAATATAGCGATTCCCCTTTCTTGTATTCCGCATTTGTTCTTTATTTTGTGTTCTTCCTTTGATTCGTGTTTCTATTTTGCTTATTATTATTATTATTATTATTGTTATTATTATTATTATTATTATTATTATTATTATTATTATTATTATTATTATTATTATTATTATTATTATTATTATTATTATTATTATTATTTGCCGCAGCTGCGGGTGGCAATTCAGCTGCACTTCCGCTTATTATGACTCTACGCAGGACTAGAGGCTGAGCAGCTGATGGAATGCGATTCATTGCCTGGTCGGAATTCCAGAGGCGTACTAGTGGACCCGTTCAAATGGTACGCACAAATTTCCACTTACTTCTCTTTGTGCTCTTCGCGTTCGCTGATAATAAAGCAACCGTGCAGGCGAATGAGAAATCGCTCTGCTAATTTCACCATGGCAATGCGGAAGCGCCAAAGGCATTTCTAGTTGAGTCTGATGCCATAACGGCCAAGAAGATGGGGCGAAATTTCTTTTTTCACTTTATCAATGTAATTATGTTCTGCCTATTACGTTCTGAATCCTCCTATGTTTCTAGATGTGGCTACCTCTCTCCCTGTTTACACCGGCTATATGCGGTTCCATTGCTGTCAAAGACCATTCTTTTTATTGCGATAGCAATTATATGGACAATATCGGCTGGTTTTTGCCGCCGCTGTCATGCACCGTATATGTATAAGTATGTATATATACATATAACAGTCCCAAAGGAAAATAATTCAGAAAAATGCTTCCGAGGCACGGAATCAAACCAGCGACCTCTCGCATCGCAGCGCGTGGCGCTAACCACTACGCCACAAAGCGCAGATCCTTCAGGTAGTTAACGGTGAGCGTTATATACACACCCTTTACTGATGGCAGGACTCAGAGAGGGCAGGCGCTTATACGCGTTTCTTCATTACCAGCGAGGTGGCGCGAGGAGCGCAACGGGCGCATTTAAAAGTCGTCGGCCAGCTCCCTCACTTCTTCTAATATTTAGCAGGGAGAACCTTGCCCTTCCGCTGTCTGCTCGCACGGTAGTTGCTGCCGGGGGACAGATGTTTCTTCAGCGTAGCAGCGCGTCCATCACGGGCCGGTTTTCTTGCTATCGCATTGATTGCTTCGCCCTTGCGGCGAAACTGTGACTTTTTTCTTTGATTCTATTGTGTACGATTCCTGCATTATATTACATCCTACGCAACGAACAAACTGTTCTTGATCCATCTCAGAGTTTATGCAATGTTTATAGCTGTGCTAAGGAGAAGCTGGGTGGTGCGACACCGCTAAATAGCGTTACGTCAATACCTATGGCTACTGTGATGACTGCAGTTCTTTCTTGCGACCTCAATTGCAAATGTAGACAGAAGCGCGCAAATGCGGTGGCAAGGGCCTTATAGGTGTTCGATAATAAAAGTCACAGTCACGCGTAGTCTTGAAAGAGGACGTGCTCGTTGTGCAAATGTCGGTGTTCTGCATCAGCTAGCAATGAAAAGACGTGGCCTCAGAAAAAACAAGAATAGGAAGTGATATCGTCAACTACTCTTTTTTCTATTTCTGTGTCTCTGTCATGCACTTGAAATCGATTCAACTCTGGCACTGGCGCCGAAGAACTACGGAAAAGCAGAGGAAAAAGAAAGTCACAGTTTCGCCGCAAGGGCGCAGAAACGAATGCAAGAGCAAGAAATTGGAATGTCACACGAAGATACTTGCAGCGCGCCCCTGAAGCACGAATAAGGACGCCCGAAAACAACGCACAGGCATGCACAGAGCAAGCGTGAAGTAACAACTGTCGCAGTTGTTACATCTTTGTGCTTGAGCAACGCGCTGCAATTGTCGACAATGGATAATGAGATGCTCTTAGATATTTGTTTTTTCTTTTAAAGTGCGGCGTGTGGAGTGACCCCCTGCGTTTCCTGCCACATGGGGCGTCTGATGTAAGGTATGCCCGTTTGGTTGGTTGGTAACAACTTTATTGATGATCCGGCAGAGCTTTCGCCGACTGGGCTTTAGGTCTCCCACGTGGGGACGTCGAGGCCTTGCCTCACCGCCGCCTCGCGGGTATGCCCGTTGTTCTTTGTTTTTTTTTTACTTCCACATCACGAGTGGGTACAGAAAAAGGCCACTTTGTCGTGCGCGTCTCAAGGGCAATTCACAAATTGAAAGAAGATTAGGAGCGGTGCATGATAGAAAACACGCTCACGCTCCTCTGAGATTTGCTTACCACCAGCGGTAAATGTACATAAATAGCGCGCTGTTATTTCGCCGGCGCATGCGCGGGGCGTGGTTGAGTTGTCTAATGCAGCGGACTGAGGAGCGAGGGGATGATGGTTTGATTTCCTGGTCGGGTGCGTCAGAATTTTCTTTTCTCTTTTATTTTTCTTTGTGTTTTATATATATATACATAAATATACATATGCGGGACATGACGGCGACGGCGACGGCAAAGATGAGCCGAGAGTGTCCACACAATTGCTATCGCAATAAAACATTAATAGTTCGGAGACAGCACCTGATGCATCAAGCGGCAGCTGTATGGTCGCCTGCTCTGATGCCTGCTTTTGTGTGGGCATACGAAAGCAGGAATAAGTGCATAGCGAAAAAACGCGAATTAAATATACAAATGAAATAGAATCGTGAAGTTGAGCAATAAAGCCTACTCGAAGCAGAAAAGTGATGAATACAACAGCTTCAACAGTCCGGTCGTCTTGCGACCACGTCCTACAGAAACATAGGCGGTTCTATTTCCGTGCTGCTTTTTATGTCCGGGGAGCGCTGATTCGGCTGAAAGGCCGTTTTCAAGTGGGTCGATAGGCGTTTTGAGCCTCAGCGAAGGAGCCAGACTAGGGTCGGGGTTCCCGCGACGTATCTGACAGCATCCCGGGCGTGTTTTATTCACCGGGCTATCGAATTTTCAATGACATCTGCTCCACGTCACGGAGGCCATTATGGCAACCGTTGCCTCGCGTTGTTCGTGTGACTGTGAGGTTCTTCTCTTTTTACCTGTTTATGCGTGTTTCTTTGCATGTTCTAGTCGAGACGTTGTTCATAGTTTGGCTTACATGGAGATCCCCAACAGGGCTAGAGTTTTCATGCTAGGCCTACAAAGACACATAACTAACCATCACCTCGTTCAAACAAAAGGGCGTGATTTATTATTGCACACAGAGTGCTAGGTCTGAGAGAAGAGATCAAAACTAAATTAAAATTGTACATAAAACACATCCAGTGTGTCTTAATGCCTGGTGCGGAAGTAACGTGCTGTAGTGCAATGTACGCCGTTGGTGGTTGGTCGATGAACATAACGAAGGCACGTCTGTAGCTGGTGAAATTGCCTTGGGAAAGTTTGCGGTTGAATTTACGCGTTCCTTACGCTCCGTGCATATACAGTGCGCATAGACGGAGGAAAGCCTATCATAAGGGTATAACTACAAGCGCTCATATGAAAATAATTGCTAAACGTGCGTTTAGCAATTCAGCACTACAGCAACATGGCTGCTGTAGTGCTGAAAAGACATCAGAAGTCTTCTTCTGAAATGTGTTAGGACAAATGTGCAGTGACGGCGAGTATAATTAGGATGACCCCCTTCCCGAATTGAACGAAACAAAAATAATATAGAAACAACACGTATATCTGCTTCAGAATGGGTCATAGCGCTAACACACACGGACGAGGAAGAGACAACAGGACAGGCGCTAACTTTCAACTGATTGTTTATTTCCGAAAGCAACGGTATAAACAGAACCGTACGCAAAGCACCACTCATCGCCCATGAAAACCTGCAGCGTCAAGAAAGGCCAATTCTTTAGCAGTGAGCGCCACCGACGGGCAGCTGACACAGCTATCACCGGCCCTCGCGATCATGGCGGCTTCCACAATCTCTCTGGTAGTCTTATCTGCATTCCTATATACGACTGTGCACTCGCTAAACAACGCTTGACACCCACAATCATTACAATGCACAGACACGTGCCCATCACGATACCGGCCCAACTTCTGCTTGTGTTCCCTTAGCCTATCATACAGGCATCTCCCCGACTGCCCAATGTAGACCTTGCCGCAAGAAAACGGGAACCGATACGCTGCATTATTTACACATGGCACAAATGGATTCTGATGTTTCTTCACACATTCTGCACGCCTCTTGGCTAATGGGTCCGTGGTCTTGCAAATGCTCATTAGTTTCTGTGGGGCAGAAAAAAGCACATCTACCTTAACCTTCTGGCCAATTTTCTTCAGGGCGTGTGACACGTTGTGAATATACGGCACAAGAACAGTTTTCATTCCCTGAGAACTGTTTACACAGGTATCAATCTGTCTATTTAATTTTCTTAGCCCACTTTCTGCTACTGAGATAAGTACATGTTCGGGGTAACCTGCCATTAAAAGGCGCTCCTTCTGATTAACAAAACTACTAGATATCTTATGGGGGCATGATTTGCGAAGCGCGTTGCCAAAACAAAAGGTGGCAATTGCTCGCTTCACCAGCTTAGAATGGGCATTCTGAAGCATATAACCAAGTAGCCCAAAAATCCACGTTGAAAAACGTATATCTGGTTAACATCACATAATAAATATTTGTATGTATACGTAGAAAACGCATTGAAATACAGCGTGCATTCCTTATGTCGACATTATGAAGGCGCCCTGTACGACTTCCGCGGAATCCACCTTTGGAGCTCTATATATATATATATATATATATATATATATGAGAAAAAGAAAACAAGCGGGTGCACGTACGCGAAAACAATACTTTATGTCTAACGTTTCGGCTGTGGTACGGCCTTCCACAGAGTGATATCTGACGAAGGCGGTGCCACCGCCGGAACGTTGGGCATAAAGTATTGCTTTCTCGTACGTGTACCCGCTTGTTTTTCAATTTTTTTATTTACCAGACAAAACTGGAAGGTCGCCAAGGCAAAAAGCCGTGAGAACTGCTTGACAAAGGCCCTGGTGACCCGTGCATACACATGACAGAGGTGCGGAAATGATTAGAGGTACATAACAAGCAAGCAAGTACAATATAAAACATGAACAATACATATTGATTGAAAAATCATTTCACAACTGATTCTTATACGTACCGGACCCACTGAATATATATATATATTCAGTGTATGGGCCGTCCCACTGTAATGGGCCGTCCTCTTGAGCGCCTTCTAGTGGGTCGCCCTCTTCGCCTCTTCCTTGGAAGTTGAGATCGTGAGCCGCCGTATCCGTTATGGACGCGAAACTAAGCCGCCTGCTACGAAAAGTGACGACGCCACTTTCCGGTCTTTCCCTCCGTACAGCCAGCGCCCAATGTATTCACCCGACGGCGGTATGCACAGCCCGTGTCATCATTCAGGACGCTCTGTACGCCGTCGAATTCATCATAATTTCCTCATGCTCTCACGACGTCATCCTGGGATGGGATTTTCTCTCCCGCCACGACGCCGTCATTCATTGCGCGCCAGCCGAAATAGAGCTTTCACCATTCTCAGATTTGACGCCGGCAGACAGTTCATCGGCTGCGACCAAGGTTTTCGTCAAAGACGACGACGTCATCTTCACATCTTAATTCCTACAAATAGCACCCCCTATACTTTCCTTCGCATTATTGCATGCGAGGCATTATTGGTCAGCTGCCAACTCGTAAAACGATCTCGTGCTACGTGACACCAAAAGGCAGAAAAAGATTGTTCCACACTCGCCGCCATGGCTGCGATCGGCGCTGACTAACCCTCCTAGGTTTAAATGCACATATATACCCCAAAAAATGGACGGGAGGATGACCGCTGCCGTAGCTCTCAGTGGTAGAGCATCGGACGCGTTATTCGAAGGTCGCAGGCTCGGTCCCTGCCGGCGGCAAGGTATCTTTTCGTCCAGTTTACTTTCTTCACATTTATATCCCAATTATTACAAATAACGTCTTCTATACTTTTCTTGGCATTATTGTCTGTTAGTTCTCATTAATATTGTGTCTAACAATGAAAAACGAGCCCTAAAAGCCATCGTCTTTTCTAAATGCAATGTATTATGTTTAACATGCCAATAGCTATCCAAGGTCTAAATCCTTCGTACCTCCGTGTTTGGAATTGATCATATAGATGTATGTTTCTTTAAACTTATCAACGCTGATATCACAGATGCTCTTAGTGTTTTTGTTCTGCCGTCAATCCAGAACATTACGAGAGAACCTCTACTGCGGCTATTCCGTAGACACCGATTCCAAACTATAAAAACACGACGTGGCCTTATCAATGAATTCGCGTAGAGCGACAGACTCGTGAGATCGTCGTTGACGTAAACGACACCGTAGCCTCAAGATTATGGACTTTTTAAAGCTTTTCGTTACAACCCCAGTCATGAGGTACTCCCGAAGGTAGAAAAATGGGATGGAAATTGCTGATTTTCAGCCTTTCGTGCGAATCCCTTTGCTTGGAAGCTGCAGATTGAAGAAATAAATCATATGGAATCCGCAAATCCGAACCACATCGTTTTCTTAAAAGCAGTTTCCTTTCGTTAAAAAGGCAAGCACAATCTCGCTTCATTCATGTCGCATCACGGCTCGTTGATTTGTCTTATGGGTGAAATAAAAACATAAATGAAGGAAGCTAGTATTTTACCGCACGCCCTTTTCGGCAAGTTGCACAGCCGTGCAAATGAAGTAACGTGACGCAATCGCTACACGAGATTGGGTCTATGAATCCGACGACGAGTAAGCGTTTGCTTTGAGCGGATCACGGAGCACGCTTCGTATAGCTGTGGTGCGCGTAGTCTTTTCCAGTCGTTGAAATGGCTTACTGAAAAATAACCATAGGAAATAAAAGTAAATGAACACGAATATATGTATACATGCGGATGGTGAAGGAACAAAAATCATACTACGCTTCAATTCTGCCTGACTTTCTGCGTAGAAGCTGACAACGCGTCTTCATGAATTGCTTCCAGACTATAAAGGCCAGAATAACGGTACAGCGAAGTGATCCACAGCCCATTAGGATAGCGTTTGTCATGCAAAAAATGTTCACTTCCGGAACGAATGAAATAATGTATAGCAATTACAAATGCGCCTTTCCTCCTTTTTCTTTCCTTGTTGATTCTGTAAAAAAAATTAGATCGCATAATGTGTTAACTGCCAGCAACGCTAATTTGCTTTGCACAAATTAAAGGGTCTACACTGGAAACTTTCTCTGCTCAGTTTCTCTAAAGAACTTGCTTTCCATGTTTTTTTTTCTTAAATAAAATATTCTCGCTTTTACCTGAGACCTATTTTGCGGTCGTGGAGCTGAATGCAGAATACTATTATTCCGGCTGCTTTATTATCACGTGCCTCGAGTTCCAACCACTTCAGTAGCAACTACAGGGGCACAGTAGGAGATATGAATTTGAAACATTTATCATATCATTACCACATTCTCTCGCATCATGGGAGAGGAACCCGGTCCGTGTGCTGCGGCGATATTACCCTTTTCGCAATACCGGGCGGCCGTTGCTGTAAGTAAATGATGTCAATTTGTCATTGCGCTAACATACCCGTAGAAACATTGCAAAGAGAAAGCATCTTGTGAAGCCTAGATCGAACTCTACAGACAGATTGTACATCATAGATATTTATGAGAATGACCTGTTATTAAAGTTGAACACGCAGATTGTTGTAGAAAGATTGATTGATGACTTAAACAGGCCTAAATAATAATAACCAATGCAATGTAGAGCATATAGAACATTGAGCAAGATGTTAAAAATATCATCTCATTGGGATGGAGGTATTCACAGGTTGCTACGTGCCAGCAATTACATTATAATCTCAAGTAGTTCTTTTTATGGGCGGGTTGTGGGCAAGTTTTTAGTTAGTTTAGTTCTAAACGCATAGCTAGCAATCCAAGAATAGTTCGTGTGAAGAAAACATTAGGTATATTTATAATCCTACTTCCATCAGAAGCCGTTGGCTTCGCCTGATGGGTTGCGTTGTCGAACACATTGCCCGAACATGTATACGACAGTGGGCGTTCGCGTTGAAACTCTTCACGCGAGTTGCACCTTTGTTCCGCAAAGAAACTATTGTACAGAAGCATTAGAACACTGTAATGGGCCGTCCTCTTGAGCGCCTTCTAGTGGGTCGCCCTCTTCGCCTCTTCTCGGAGAGCACGCCCCTCGTGCTCTTGCTCGTGAGCCTGCGAATCTGCGCTCTGTCGTTACTGTCGTCGCTGCGCATCGTCGCCGTCGATCCCGCCGTCAATAAACGCCTTTACAAATTGGTGGAGAGTGCTGTACCGTCCCCACAACTTCGGTCTCCATCTGATGCCCCTGGAGCTTCGATCCCGTACCGTGCCATCTACCATGCCGCAAGACGCCGCTCAGCAAACGCCGCCTCCTGCCCCGACCGCTTGTCCCGGTGTCCCCCGTATCCGCGACCCTCCTATCTTCACCGGCGCGGATGGCACCGACGTGGAGGACTGGCTCACGATTTACGAACGAGTGAGTGTCCCCAATAAATGGGACGAAGCCGGCAAGCTGAGCAACTTGGTTTTCTACCTCGCGGGTGTGGCCGGCGTGTGGTACAACAACCATGCATCCGATTTCCCGACGTGGTCCGCTTTCAAGACCGCCATCGTCGACGTGTCTGGCCGCCCTGCCGTTCGTAAGCTGCAGGCCGAACAGCGTTTGCGAGAACGAGCTCAGCAGGCCGGCGAAACCTTTACCAGCTACATTGAAGACGTCCTCGATTTGTGTAAGAAAGCCGACGCCACCATGTCGGAATCTGACAAGATGAGGCACATTATGAAAGGCATCGACGACGATGCCTTCACGATGCTGCTCGCCAAAAACCCCAGCACAGTGGCCGACGTCATCACGCTCTGCCAGAGCTACGAGGAGCTGCGCCGGCAGCGGTCGATGACCCGTCGCTCTCCATCCCGCGACGCCGAGCTCGCTGGCTTGTCGACCATATCCGACCACTCCGCCTTGCTCGCAGAGGTGAAGTCATTCGTGCGCGAGGAAATCGCGCGCCAGTTCTCTCTGCTGGACTTTGCTCAACCTCAGTACGTTCACCAGCCGTCAACCACTCTTCTCCCTCCCCTCCGTCGAGCGATTGAGCAGGAAATCGCGGAGGTCATGCCTGAGTACCACCAGCACCATCCGGCTCCTGCACCACTGAGTTACGCCCAAGTTGTCGCAAGGACGTCCCCTGTAATACCTACGGCAGCCCCACACAGTTACGCCGAAGGCGCCGCTAGACATCAGTCCTTCGAAGCGGCTGTGCCGGCTACCTACGCCGACGTAATGCAGAGGCCACGACCGCAGCCCACGATGCAATCGTATCAGTCGCTACCCCGTCAATCACGTCCTGCGCCATGGGCGGGCCTTGCTCCAGCAAACCGATGGCGCACACCTGACAACCGCCCCATATGCTTCGCATGCGGTTACGCCGGCCACGTGGCGCGTTATTGCAATCGCGTCCAGCCGCCTCAAGTCGTGTCGCCCGCCACCAGCCAGTCAAACCGCACATTTTACGCCCCACCTACGCCTGTGTCACCGACGTCACGCCAAGCTCCATCTACTCGGCGCTCTCCGTCTCCCCGACGTCGCTCACTGTCGCCGATGCGCCCACGTCCGGTCGCACGCGACCAGGAAAACTAGTCGTCGCAGTCCACGAGGCAAGGGCTGCGACGCTATCGAACTGCGAAAGCCCTCAGCGAAGCCCATCGAACGTGATAGACGTTTTTTTGGACGGTGTTCGCGCATCTGCCCTTATCGACACTGGAGCCGCCGTATCCGTTATGGACGCGAAACTAAGCCGCCTGCTACGAAAAGTGACGACGCCACTTTCCGGTCTTTCCCTCCGTACAGCCAGCGCCCAATGTATTCACCCGACGGCGGTATGCACAGCCCGTGTCATCATTCAGGACGCTCTGTACGCCGTCGAATTCATCATAATTTCCTCATGCTCTCACGACGTCATCCTGGGATGGGATTTTCTCTCCCGCCACGACGCCGTCATTCATTGCGCGCCAGCCGAAATAGAGCTTTCACCATTCTCAGATTTGACGCCGGCAGACAGTTCATCGGCTGCGACCAAGGTATTCGTCAAAGACGACATCGCAGTTCCTGCAAATTCGTCAACGGCTGTGTCAGTCTATTGCACCGGTTTCTGCGACGCCGTTGCGCTCCTTTCTCCATGTGACCGCGTTTTCACTAGGAGAGGCTTGCTGGTGCCATTTGCGACCGTGGAAATCACTCAGGGCGACACGGATATTTTTGTGACCAACCCATCCCCGTTCATTGTTACGTTGGTGCGAGGGGAATGTCTCGGCAGAGCGGAACCCCTCGAAGACGCACAAGTTATAGACGCACCGGGTGACACGCACTGCGCCAGCTCCCGTACGCTCAGTGCTGTTTCCACGTCCGATTCGTCACCTGCTGATGTGTTTAGGTCCTCCATTGCTGACAACCTCACATCGGTCCAGCGTTCCCAACTTCTGTGCCTGCTGGAAGAATTTCGTTCTTCTTTCGATGTCGGGCAAACTTCCCTCGGCCGCACTTCCGCTGTTACGCATCGCATCGACACTGGCGCCCAACCACCACTGCGGTAACGTCCATATCGCGTGTCTCCAGCAGAACGCCGGGTCATTAATGAACAAGTCGACGATATGCTTCGACGCGACGTTATTCGGCCCTCGGACAGCCCATGGGCGTCTCCCGTTGTTCTCGTTGCGAAGAAGGACGGTTCCGTGCGGTTCTGTGTGGACTACCGACGGCTCAACAAGATCGCTCGCAAGGATGTTTACCCGCTGCCGCGAATCGACGACGCGATTGACAGTCTGCAAGGAGCCGAATTCTTTTCATCTCTTGATTTGCGCTCGGGGTACTGGCAAGTACCCATGGCGGATGACGCTCGACCGAAGACAGCCTTTGTCACACCCGACGGCTTGTACGAGTTTAACGTCATGCCGTTTGGTCTGTGTAATGCGCCCGCGACCTTCGAGCGCATGATGGACACCGTTCTGCGCAACTTGAAATGGCACACGTGCTTGTGTTACCTGGACGACGTCGTCGTTTTCGCTCCGGACTTCTCCACGCATCTCCAACGTCTGCGGCATGTTTTGACGCGTTTGCGCAACGCAGGCCTCCAACTGAATCTGAAGAAGTGCCGATTTGCAGCACGGCAGCTGACAATCCTCGGCTACGTCGTGTCCAAGGACGGAATCCTTCCCGATCCTGCCAAGCTTCGCGCCGTGGCCGAATTTCCCAAACCTACGTCCGTCAAAGAACTGCGCAGTTTCGTAGGACTGTGTTCGTATTTTCGACGCTTTATACGAAACTTCGCCACCACCATATCGCCGCTGACGAAGCTCCTTGGAAGTAACGGACCCCTCAATTCATGGTCGTCCGAGTGTGACGACGCGTTCGCAAAGCTCCGTCGTTTGTTGACGTCTCCTCCCATACTACGCCACTACGATCCTGCGGCCCCAACGGAGGTACACACGGACGCCAGCGGTGTAGGCCTCGGCGCTGTCCTTGCGCAGCGCAAACCAGGGTTCCCCGAATATGTCGTGGCATACGCAAGCCGTACGCTTACCAGAGCCGAGACCAATTACACAGTCACGGAAAAAGAGTGCCTGGCGATCATCTGGGCCCTTACAAAGTTTCGACCTTATTTGTATGGTCGCCCATTTGATGTCGTCACCGACCATCATGCACTATGCTGGCTGTCGTCGTTGAAGGATCCCTCAGGCCGTCTCGCCCGCTGGGCACTTCGCCTGCAAGACTACGACATCCGCGTGCTGTACCGCAACGGACGCCAGCATTCTGACGCCGACGCCCTCTCGCGCTCTCCCTTGCCTGACGACAATGTCCCCTGCTCAGTATCTCACATAGCTGTTGCTTCAATCGACGTTCACACCATCGCTACCGAACAGCGCAAGGATAAATGGATCACCTCGCTGATCGACTTGCTGACGGATCCGTCGGCAACACCATCCACTCGCGCGTTGCGTCGTCAAGCCCACCATTTCGCCATTCGTGACGACCTACTGCACCGACGCAATTATAACGCCGACGGCCGCCAGTTTCTACTAGTGATACCCCGCAGTCTGCGTTCTGAAATATGCGAGGCCTTCCACTCTGACCCGCAATGCGCGCACTCTGGGGTATCCAAAACTTACCACCGCATTCGACAACGATACTTCTGGCGAGGGATGTACCGCTACGTGCAGAAGTTCGTTCGCTCCTGCCTCGATTGCCAACGCCGAAAACCTGCAACGCACGTGTCGCCAGCAGGTCTACAACCATTACCTTGCCCTAACCGTCCGTTTGGGCGCGTGGGCATCGATTTGTATGGACCACTTCCTCTGACTTCGGCTGGTAACCGCTGGGCCATCGTCGCTGTTGACCATCTAACGCGATACGCCGAAACCGCCGCCCTCCCAGCGGCTACAGCGCGCGATGTGGCCTCCTTCCTGCTCCACCGATTCATGCTGCGTCACGGTCCGCCCCAGGAGCTGCTCAGTGATCGAGGCCGTGTCTTCTTGTCGGAAGTCGTCGAAGCCATTCTCAAAGAGTGCAACGTCGTTCACCACAAAACTACTGCTTACCACCCGCAGACGAATGGCCTCACTGAACGCTTTAACCGCACGCTCGGCGACATGCTCTCGATGTACGTCGCAGCCGACCACACAAATTGGGATGCCATTCTGCCCTTCGTCACGTACGCCTACAATACCGCCTCTCAGAGCACTACTGGTTTCTCGCCATTTTTCTTATTGTACGGCAGGCACCCGTCGCACACAATCGACACTATCCTTCCCTACAGGCCGGATCGATCTGAATGTGCGCCTATTTCGGACACAGCCAGGCTTGCTGAAGAATGTCGCGAGCTTGCGAAGACCTTTATAACGCACGAACAAGAGCGGCAGAAGAGCATTCGCGGTGGCACCACCACTTCTGAGTCCACGTTCCTCCCTGGAGCGCTCGTGTGGCTCTCGGTCCCGACCGCTGCAGCTGGCCTCTCTTCCAAACTACTGCCCAAATACGAAGGCCCCTACCGTGTCGTCGAACGCACGTCCACGGTCAACTACCTGATTGAACCCATTGAGCCATCTTCGGACATGCGCCGTCGAGGGCGCGACATTGTGAACGTGGAGCGCCTCAAGCCCTACCATGACCCGCTCATAGTGACCAGCTGTTAGGTCGCCGGGCGGCTCCCTTTGCATACCCGGGGTAATTGTACAGAAGCATTAGAACACTGTAATGGGCCGTCCTCTTGAGCGCCTTCTAGTGGGTCGCCCTCTTCGCCTCTTCTCGGAGAGCACGCCCCTCGTGCTCTTGCTCGTGAGCCTGCGAATCTGCGCTCTGTCGTTACTGTCGTCGCTGCGCATCGTCGCCGTCGATCCCGCCGTCAATAAACGCCTTTACACTATCCATAACTGTTCCCGACAGGCCCCTCTAGCTTTAGTGGTCGCCTCCAATCATTGTGTTCCGCACCCGCACACGCAACCTTGTGCGGGGCTTCTTTACTGGTGGTACGTAAGTGTGAGTCGTTATGTGTGACTCAGTTAACCGCGCACCCAAATTCTGTGCAGCGACTTTTGCTGATAACTGCCCTTTTTCGTTTCATCCGTTTCTTACTGTAATTGCAATAAATTTTATCAACAAACGATCATAGGGAAGCTTTGCTCGTGCCTCGCCCTCTTTCTATCTCTATCCATCGCCGGAGAAACTCTCACGCGAATAAGACTTACTTCAGCCACCAGCTAAGCTCCTAGTTCGCTCCACACCTTCTCTTGTTCTTCTTTCCCAAGTTCATGTTCCAGCAGCTGCACTTTCTGTGTTTGCTTTGCTGCCACTTCCGTAGAGTCAAATTATTATCAGCGACACTTCGCTTGTCATGTAGAGTCAAAGGCAGAGTACTTAAGAGAAAAATAAGTAATTGACATACGTATCCATGCCCCCCGCTTTTCGTCAACAATTCAAGGTTGTAACTAAGCACTGCCGTGATGAAGTAGGCGCAAGCGAACAAAATGATGCGGCGGATTGTTTTATTATAATGTAAAAGCAAGACGTTACGCAGGGAAGACACAGAAAGAGGCGACAGGGCCTAAATCATATTATCGGACGTTTTCCCAGCAACCACGAAAGCAGGGAACGTTTACAAGGAATAAATACAGCGTTTACACGAAAATAACTTCAAACAACCATCGCACCCGCCTCTTTTTCTGCGGCCTTGGCTAACGCAATGTAGCGATTATTCATTTCGCCTGAAGCAAGGCACACTCTCTTTATCGTGACCCTTAGTTTTGTCATCGTTTGCTCCCTCCTAACACGTGCAATTCCACCCCCGTTCCAAGCTAAATCATTTCCGGCATTTGGCTCTTTATATGGTATTCCTATCTCGCGTCTCAGTAAGGTTTAGGGCGAGTTTTCGATGCAGCAGAGATGCTCGACATGTTAGAACAACCGAAAAGGCCTTATCCGACGTATGCAAGTAAGCAGATTTACAAATGAGTCTGCTCCCTCGACGCTGTTCGTGTGGTTCAGTTCTTGCGCACCGCCTCTTTCTCACTCTCTGGTATTCACGTCTTTGAAAGATATGGATAGCGTGCCTTTTATTTCTGCGCTAATTTCCTCCTACCCCACCCTGAATCCGGGCTGTTCAATCACGTATGCTTACTATGCCTTTCTCGCGTTATACTATGGCGTGAAATACAGAAAAACTAGAAAAGAACAGGATAAGAAAAAAAACATGTGCTAATACCGCTGCATCCCCTTTTATTCACGCATGGACTTGGCGGTATCCAACTATTCGTTCCCCTATATCGGTGTAGTTATCATGGCGTGCGCAGTAATTATGAACGGGTTGGGATACCCGCCGGATTTGCGCAACCTAGACATTCATCATCGGTCAGAGACTCCTGCTCTCCTTTTCTTGTTATAGAAGACCTCAGACGCCTGTACAATACGTAGCGTTCGTAATTGCTGCTCGTCGGATATTGGCACCTTATTACGATCTCGTCGGCAATCACAAAATGAGCGTCGCTTTCTTTTTGTCCATGAAAAGCTGTCGCGTATATCATCATGCAATCGTGCTCATGCAATCGAATGTTCTATCTTTGTGCGGTTTGAATAGATTTCCTTTCTATTCACTGAATAATACGCTTGTAACACAACTTATTAAGATCTTGCTAGCCGTATTTTAAGGCCAGCATCCTTCTCTCAGCACTAAAGACGTCGAGATGTTCTCTATTTACAGTGAGGTGCTTGCATTGCATTAGCGCCATTGGTATTCACCTAATGCACGTTGAAATAAATATTTCTAGTGACAATGACTTCATTATGTGGACATATATCTTTGTGTGTGTGTTTTTTTTTTGCTTTATAGAGTGCAGTCATGAAGTATTTTAAGAAAGCTCTTACACGAATGCTTTTTCAAAGCAGACCAGGCGTTAGATTTGGATCTCGTAGGTTTTCGAACAGATTACCCTGAGTATAATTCAACTTTGCGTGTCTATCTGCCTGTCTAGCAGCAATGCGGCCTAATTATATAAGCATTGTCACGATACTGATGGAGAAGTGTGGTGAAAACCTACCATTTCTTCTACGCGACGACCTAAACAGTGAAAAGCTACTCCGGTTATACTAGCGTTCATATTCGTAATGGTTCACCATAGTCAGCCGCGGTGAAGCAGTGGTTATGGTGCTTGGCTGCTGACCCGAAGGTCGCTGGTTCGATCCTGGCCGCGGCGGTCGAATTTAGATGGACGCGAAATGCTAGAGGCCCGTGTACTCTGTGATATCAGTGCGCGTTAAAAAACACCAGATGGTCGAAATTTCCGAATACCTCCACTACGGCGTCTCTCATAATTATGGCGTGGTTTTGGGACGCAAACACTAGCGCAAACACTGGCGCCTAGTTACAACGACAGTTTATTGGAAAGAAAGGCATACACATATATATAATTTCTGTCACATGAACTGGCCAATGGAACAGCAAAAACGAAAGAAGAAAAAGATGAACGTACAGGTCGGTCCACTGTTAAAGGGAACACTCGAATGAGCCCCCTTCATTTTGCTGGCCCCCTCATTCCAGGTGGATGTGGAAACGTTGTTTGTTCAAGGTACTGGTCTGTCAAAGGGAGTCGGAACTGTCAACCACCAGTAGTCTTATGTAAATCTAAGCCACTGTACTGTTGCAAGAGAGCGATATCCTGACATACCCTGAACGCAATTGTTCCCTTTAACAGTGGACCGACCTGTACATGGGGCTAGAAAACACGTGCCTCAGATCAGACCTTCAGATCATACCCTGATGAGATGTGAAAATTCGTTGTCTGCTAATGCGATGGAGGGTGCCCTTACGCGTTTTCTCCAGATCTTCTAATGTGAAAAGCTTCTATCAGCTCTCTGGTGGTCTGATTTGGATGTTTAGATAAAATAGTAGCATCACAAAAATGGGGGTGCAACCGCACGAGCTGCAGTGTTGGGGCATGTGTGAACTATCTTTTGCATCAAACGATCTTCTGTGTTCCTGCAACCTAGTGTGGACACATCTTCCCGTTTGTGCAATGTTAATGCGACCACAGGACAATGGTATCAAATAAACACCTATTTTACACTTTACATACTTTGCCTGGGATCCACGCCGCATCCTCGTCGTTTTTTTTTTACCTTTTGCGTGTTGCGATAGTTTTCCGTCTATTCGACTGCATAACTTATTTAACTTATTTCGGGCCGAAAATACTGCACCAACGTCATGCCTATTCGCAACGTTTTTTAAGCCATGGGACAGCCTGTGTGTGTAGGGGATGTTGCAAATTGTGTAGAAGACGAGGAGTGGCGCCATCGTCATTAAGATCGGTTCAGTATGTTCGAATAAAGAAGAGGACGGGGGGCTTCACCATGGGGACGGCGGCTTGTGCTTTTCTCTACAGGGGATGATCGAGGGCTTTTTAACAGGTTCCTTTACTTTATCGCATAGAGTTTCATACAATACCCTAGAGAGGAAACTGGCGCTGCGATCGTTCAACCACCATGGGAATGATGGGAAGTACAGGCTTCGGATTGGATAGTGTTAGCTAGCGAACTGTCTACGGATCTTTTTCTACAGTTTCAGTTTCGTTCTTCGCGAGGCGTGGGTAGTGGGGTGCGTTTTAAAGCATTCAAGCAGCGCCTTTGTTGTTCAAAGAGGATGAAGACCGCTAGATCTCTTGGTTTGCTGCGACGCAGCAGCTTTACAGGCTGTATTTGACAGTTTTAGCAAAGCGTGTCAGTGCAGCCATGTCAGTGCAGCAAAGTGCATCGAGTTCACGTTTATTTGATAAGCGCATCTTACCAAAACTCGTTCACATCAGCTGCAAAACGACGGCGAAGCTAAGTAGACGCACCGTCGCGCTCCTCTGACTCGACTTCACTGCAAAACGAGAGATGCGTTGGAGGCAGACCACTTGAACAGACGCACCTGGCATCGCAGCAGACGATACGTTAAGTCTTTCTCACTCAATACAGTACTGTTATTTCCATAAATAGATAATGCCTACTTTAGAGGGAAAAACAAGCGTGTTTCTTTTCAAGTGTTGTACAAAAATAATTCATTATTTGGTGATGCCAAATCTGGAACACAATTGCAGAGCAATGCATACCCTGGTGGTTGAATTTGTCCAGGTTTCAGTTCCATCTCACGGTCACGCAAACGTTTTGCAATAAGTTTTACACACAAAAGAATGAAGCAAGTTTTAATTGGAATTAACTTCATATCACTTTGTTTTACACTCGGCAAACAAGCGTTGCGAATCTCAAGAACCTAATCCATCCGAAGCCAATCCGAAGCCTGTACTTCCCATCATTCCCATGGTGGTTGAAGCGCGTCTCAAGGAGCCCGCGTAGACACTAGCGCCAGATTCCCCTCTAGGTATTATTGTAAGAAACTCTATGCTTTATCGATTGCTCGGTCTTCGGGCTTTATTGCTTTTGGTAGCTTCTGCACAACCTTTCGTAGGACGGGCTGCGGGAAGCCGGCTCTGCTCATTCTTTCTAGTTGACTTGATAAACTTTCTATAGTTTTATCGGAGCACGGGTTTTTTCATGACTGAACTCAGAGAATACATAGCAATTCTCAGGTTATCGATTTTTGAATGCCCTGAGTTAAAGTGGAGTGAGGGCTTCTTTGAGCGTGACATGTATGCGCAGCATACGTGGTTTGCTTTATGATGCAAATTTAAATCTAAAAACTGAATACTGTCATCCTTCGGAAGTTCACCTGTAAAGTTGAGTCCGCATCCAAATTCTTTAAACAACTTCCAAACTTCATTCACACTGTTAAACACTGAAATTTCATGTCGAATGGAATTCGAATCGAATAGTTCCGATTAGTGGCCAAAAATATCGAATCGAATATCGAATAGTATATCCAGTTGCGGCGACAGAAAGGAAAAAAATCAGGGACGACTTGACGTGGTGACAGCTTTATTATGCGCTTGTTCGGGAGGGTTTTTTTTTCAGCTCTCATGGGGGCGTAAGCATGTTGATAGAAGAGCTACCATTCCTGTCAGCAGCGGCACTCCTCACCTCTTACCGGCTAACAGAGGGGGTTACGGTAGCTATATATTTTTTCCTTATGGCAGTGCAAGACGGCTTAACTGACAACGCCAATTTTGTGCAACATCCTCATGAGTGTTCCGGGCCCTAAACTCTTCAGGCACCCATTCACAGCAGCGTATTAACTGCGCGCCGGAACGATGGGGGTTTCTCAACGAGTGGTGCGGTGCGGCAGTGCTGACCGCACAGCGTGAACAAATTGCCAGGTGGGAAGCCAATCAACCAGGGTTTCGCGGGCCAAAGTTGGGACGTTTTGCGGCTCCTGCGGCGTACGCGACCGAACTACGCAAGAACTTGGTGCCTTTGTTTCAGAAGCGAAGTTGGGAAGGGCTTGACACTTTTCTCGCGTGTTTATTTTACGCGCGTAAATGACAATCTCCTTTAAAAGAGACGTATTTTCGTGTTTGAAGGAGGATATAGGTGAAAGTTTTAACGGTTGTCTAGTATACCGACGTTAGCGTTAGTTTAAACCACCCCACACTAACCAAACTGCAGCATTGGCCTTTCTCGCGTTTTAGATATTCGTCCTGTCGAAATATTCGAAACTTCGAATACTTGCTATTCGAAAGTCGAATCGAATTATTCGATTAGGTATAATTCAATTTGAATTCGAAACTCGAATATTCGCACATCCCTTCTAGAAAATCATAAACATAAGGAACAATTTTAGTGGCTACTCCACCTAAGCTACGCGCCACTTGACTCTCAAACCTTCCGAGCAAGATGTTACTCAGCAACTCTGGAAGCAAAGCAGACTCCAGGTTTTGAAGATAAAACCGACAATTACATTCTACAAATGTTGACTTAAAACTACTGGATTTCTAGAAAAAGTGCCAACTGACACTCTACATGTGCTCGTGAACCTTTGCTCGTCATTATCGTCCGTAACACGCCGCTTAATACTCTTCATAAGTTCATCAAACGGCATTGAACAACGGCATTGAACAATAAAAGTCCTGTATGTCCCCCCTGAAAAAGTTGCGGTTGCTGGGGTTCGACACTTCAAGAAAAATAAAAAGTTCATCAGAATTCAATATACTGAACGTGTCACAGATCGACAGCTCCTGTAGATGTGCTTGCAGAACGATAGACACTTCTCGCTGCCATGTGCCTCTTTCGGTCACGATTGCACGAAAAGGAATGTCCGCCTTGTGGGGTTTTGCCGCGAAGAAAATTTGCATGTGAAGGTTTTTTTTTTGCTCATTTTTACTACTTTTGCAAGTGTCTCGAGGTAGTTTTCTTTTAACAAGGCCAAGGTTCTTTGCTGAACTTTTCCATATTTTATGGCCAGAGGATCTAAGTGTTTTACCACCGCTTCCAGTACTTTCTGGGAGAAAGCTTGCTTCGGTGCTACAACAAAGAAGCCCTCCTTATCTGCAGACATTAGTTTAAGTTGGTTATCTACAGCGCACTTTAGTGGGTCATTCAGGTGCGTAAAATGTTTTTTAACACGAAAGTGTTTTAGGGGCGAAGCTCCTTATAGCGGCACCCGTTCGTCCCCGTCGTAGTAGTGTGTAACCAGTCTTAAAAACGGAGGGGGTGTGCACAGATGAAGGCTGCCTAAAGACAATGCGCTGCGACAGTACGTGATATGTATCGCCCTCTCCTCTCCTACGCTTCCCCCTCTTTCTCCTCTCCTACGGTCCCCCCCCCCCTATCTTGCCTCGCGGCGCAGCGGCGCCGACGCAGGCAGCGTTGCGAGGCAGCGTCGCGGCTGCGTCTTGATTGAAAAAACCGACCGCTCGCGCTGCACAACCGTTCACTGACCACCCCGTATATATAGGCACTGGATTTTGACCTCCAAGGTAGTGCGCGTGTGCGATTTCTCCTGTGCGTGATTAAACAATGAATATTCACAGCGTACATGTAAAATTAAAGTGAGCTGCAAGTCGTCATAACTCTCATCGAACCTTTAGTTTAAACGCGCCCGATCTCACGTCGGTGATGATGTACTGGGCAGAATTCACGGAAGATTCATGGTTTACCGATGAACCTCCGCAGCTTCGCCCACTCATTGTCATTCACTCCGTGGATATGCTGTCATTTTCTATGCCGGGGTCCACCAAGTACATCCGTCACGGATATGACGTTGATAAAATGGACGCCAATGTGTGAGAAAGAAAAAACCAAGAAAAAGATATCCCGCTGGGAATCGAACCCACGACGCTGCGGCCGCGACGGCAAGCGCCCGGCGCCCTACCTACTAAGCTAACACGGGAGATGCGAGACACGGTGCGAACGCGCCTTATATCTTTCACACATTCTCTTTCGCGGCGGGGGGAGCGGGGCGGTGCCGCCGTCTGTGAGATGTGAAAAGACGTAATGCTTCACGCTCGACACTTACTAGCGCTTACTCCGAGATTGCACGCGATATCGGAGGTCATGTTTACAGCGTCTCGATACCAGAGAGGTAGACTGGCCGCGATGGCGTCGCCGGGGCACCCTTGACGCAGTTACGTTGGTTAAGGTCTCTCTTTGCCTTTGGCTTCGTGTTAGCGTGCGTCGGCTCATCGGAGTAGTGCAGCTTCGACGTGCACTAACGGGATTTCTCCGCCGCCGACTGCTTCACTTGCGAGAGCACCGACTAACAAAACTGCTGCAATACGCGTTGCAGAAAGGACACGATTTCGAGGGGCGAATGTCGTGCCTTGGTGGAGCGAGAGCAGGGCCTGCGAGTCAGAAACCAGCGGGACGCACGCCGTTGTGGCTCAGGCTACGAACCTTTACCTCCCGTGTTGCTGAAGCGCAGTGTGTGTTAGTGTATGCATGAGCACAGGCGTCGGCTACCCATTACTAGAAAGCCCACACCGTGCCGTTCTCTCCTTAACTGATGACGCTTTGAAGAAGTGCATACCGGGTACCAGTGTTGATTATGAGCTTGTGATATCATCCTTACGCGGGATTCACGATTCGCTGTGTCCAAATATATGCTCACACCGTCAGCTACCACAACGGTTTAATCATAATCATGGGCGTTAGTCGCTGCGATAGACATGCTGTCAACATGGGTGATCCACGTCAAACGGTGCTATAGCTGCCAAACACGAATAGACATTGTACAAGGTCTCATATATCACTACACAATAAGCACTACTTCTGTGAAGACACCTTTCACTTTCGTGTTATCGCGAGTCCTATGACGGAGGGATCAGCCATGTTTTTTTGTTACCTTGCGAGCTCGCGACTACGCCCACCGCTTTAGTGATGAGCCACGTGCCTTCCCTCTCCGCCACAGGCCACAAGACAGAATTAGATAGTGCGAGCTTTTCTGGGGTAACAAAAAAGTTTTCCGCACCTGAATGACCTAGTTATGTGCGCTGTAGATAACCTGCTGCACCTCATGACTGCAGATAAGAAAGGCTTCTTAGTTGTAACACCGGAGCAAGTTTTCTCCCAGAAAAGCACTGGAAGCGCAGCAAAAAGCTTCGATCCTGTGGCCATAAAACCTGGAAAAGTTAAACAAAGAGCCTTGGCCTTGTTAGAAAAAAACAACCTCGAGAAACTTGCAAAAGCCGTCAAAAAAGTAAAAAAAAAACACCTTCACTTGGAAATTTTCATCGCGGCAAAAACCCACAAAGCGGAAATTGCTTTTCGTACAATCATGACCGAAAGAGGCACCTGGTAGCGAGAAGTGTCTACCCTTCTGCAAGCACATCTACAGGCGCTATCTGTGACCTGTTCATTATACGATATTCTGATGAACTTGTTAGTTTTCTGAAAGTGTTGAACCCCAGCAACTGCAACTTTTTCAGTGTGGACATACAGGATTTATATTATTCAACGTCGCTTGACGAACTAATGAAGTGTTTCACGCTGCGTGTTTCGGACGATAATGACGAGCAAAGGTTCACGAGCAAATGCGGAGTGTCAGTTGGCACTTTAGAAATCTTGTCGTTTTATTTAAAGTCAACATTTGTTGAATGGAATGGTCAGTTTTATATTAAAAAAGACTGGAGTCAGCATAGGTTCCAGGGTGGCTGAGTAACATCTTTCTCGGAAGGTTTGACAGTCAAGTGGCGCATAGTTTAGGTGGAGTAGCCACTAAAATTGTTTCTTATGTCGACGATTTTCTAGCCTTCATCAGTCCGGATTCCCTTGTTAACAGCGTGACTGAAGTTTTGAAGGAGTTTAACCAATTTGGATGTGGACTTTACAGTTGAACTTCCAAGGGATGACAGTATTCAATTTTTAGATTTAAATTTGCATCATGAAGCAAACCACGTATGCTGGGTATACATGCCACGCTCAAAATATCTCTTACTCAACTTTAACTCAGGGCATTCAAAAATGGTTCAGACGGGAATTGCAAGGCCTTCTCTGAGTTCAGCTATTACAAAAAATCATGCTCCGATAAAACTGCAGAACTTTTCTCACATCAGCTATAAAAACTGAGCAGAGCTGGCTTCCCGCAGCCCGTCCTACGAAAGGTTGCACAGAAGGTACTGAAAGCAATAAAACCGGAAGACCAAGCAATAGATAAAGAAACGAACCTGTTAAAAAGCCCTTGATCATCGCTTACATACACAGGCTGGCCCATGGCTTAAAAAACATTGCGAATAGGTATGATGTCGGGGTAGTATTTTCGGCCCAAAATAGGCTAATAAGTTATGTAGCCGAATAATAGAAAACACAAAAGGTAAAAAAAAACGACGAGGATGTGGCGTGCATCACAGGTAGTCCTACGTAAAGTGTGAAATAGGTGTAGTTTATTTGGTACCATTATCCTGTGGTCGCATTTACATAGGCTAAACGGGAAGAATTGTCAACACTAGGTTGCAGGAACACAGAAGATCGTTGGATGCAAAATATAGTTCACACATGCCCCAACATTGAAGCTCCTGCTGTTGCACCCCCATTTTTGTGATGCTGCTATTTTATCTAAGCACCCAGCTCAGACCACCAGAGAGCTGATAGAAGCTTTTCACATTAGACGACGTGGAGAAAATACGTAAGGGCACTCTCCATCACATTAACAGACAACGAATTTTCATATTTCCTCAGCACTGTGGGGGTCTGATCTGAGGCACGTGTTCTCTAGCGCCATGTACATCTTTTTCTTCTTTCCTTTTTGCTGTTTCGTTGGCCACTTCACGTGACAGAAATGATATATGTGTGTATGCATTTCTTTCCAATAAACTATCTTTGTGAGTAGGTGCCAGTGTTGTTTGCGTTTTCCCTTGTAGTGTCCCTGTCTGTGTGCGCGCCTTATCCAGTTTAAACATCAATACCAACTAGCCCAATTTGCCGTGCTACTGCATATAACCTTATTTTGCCCACATTCGAACTTAATAATAATATCTTGCGTTTAACGTCCCAAAACCATGACATGGTTATGAGGGACGTTGTAGTGGAGGGCTGCGGAAACGTCGACTACCTGGGATTCTTTAACGTGCACCTAAATCTATATACATGGGCCTGAAACATTTTCGCCTCCATCAAAAGTGGAGCCGCCATGGCGGGGAGTCGGTCCCGCAACCTTCGGGACAGCAGTCGAGCGCGATAACCACTCGACCACCGTGGTGTGGGGCCGCATTCGAACCTCAAAAAGGCGCTCTTCGAGCCCTTCGTGCCATCTCTCTTGTGATAGCGAAAACACGCTGGTGTACCACTGATCTCTGAGTACCGCCACCGGCAAATAGTGTATGTAAATAGCTCGCTGTTAGCATGGCGAAGAACGTGCCAACGTGCCGTCCGTGGCCGAATGGTTCGCGCCCCGCGCTGCGGAGCGAGGGGTCGTAAGTTCGACTCCCGGTGAAGGAACTTTTTCTTCTGTTCTTTTTTTCTTTGCCAACTCTTAGTCTTTATATTTTACAACGTCATATCCGTGACGGAAATACATCACTGGAGCCGTGGTGGACCCCGGCATAAAACACTTTCGTATTAAAGATATGAAATAGCGTTAAATAAGAAAGCTTTTAAAACACTATGAACAAGACACGTTGCGGGGCTGGTTGGTGATGCATATTTTTTTCATGAATGTTATCAAGCGCTGAATTTTGCGACAGACACAACTGAAAAACATGGCAGGACTAGCGTTTATTGTTTTTTGACACAGACACTCGCTACACTGGTCACGAAAGAAGAACCTATGCACATGCGTATACAAGGCAGAAAATGAACTACAGAAGATAAAAGAAAGCAGAGTGCTTACAATCGCGTATTAAACATTCAGTATTCACTGACCAGCCATTTGGGATAGTGGCGAAGCACTGGAAGTGATCAAGGAATACGTCTACTTAGGACAGGTAGTGGCCGTGGAGCCGAGCCATGAGACTGAAGTAACAGAAGAATAAGAATGAGGTGGCGAACTTTCGACAGGCACTCTCAAATTATGAATGGCAGTTTACCACTATCCCTGTAGAGGTAGGTATACAGCAGCTGCATCCTACCGCGGTACTTACTTACGGAGCAGAGACCTGGAGGCTTACAAAGAGGGTTCCACTTAAATTGAGGAAAACGCAGCGAGATATGGAAAGGAAAATGGTAGGTGTAACTGTAAGGGATAAGAAGACAATACAGTGGGTCAGGGAACAAACGGGTGTTAAGGACATCTTAGTCGAAATCAAGAAGAAATGGGCATGGGCAGGGCATGTTGCGCGTAGGCAAGGTAATCGCTGGCCATTAAGAGTAACAGAATGGATTCCAAGAGAAAGCAAACGTGCTAGGGGGAGACAAAAAGTTAGATGGGGAGATGAGATTAAGAAGTTCGCGGATGTAATGTGGCAGCAGCAAGCGCAGTACCGGGTTGATTGGAGGAACATGGGAGAGGCCTGGCAATGGGCGCAGTCAGAATGATGATGATAATGATAATGATGATGATGGTGATTATTTACTGACAACGCAGGGAGATAGAAATAGTGCTGACAAGCTTACCCCCCCCCCCCTCTGTTTGATGAAAAGGCTCCCCAATGTAATATGCTTTATAGATAGCCCGATATACCTAGTGTATGCCAGTCGACATGATTTCTGCCTAACTTGCCTTCCCCTCCGTCTTTCTCTTCTTCCTCCTCCTCCGAAAGGGCCAGCTGTACAGAGCTCCGCGATCACCCTTTGACGCGACTCCACCTTGGCATCTTCATTGTCCACACTAACTGCACATATTTTTCTACGCAAACCACACACGCAGCAGTCGCTGATCTAGTGAAACGCACTAGTCATAAGGATTAAAATATATTTCGGTGGTAGCGGAAATACACATTATTAGAAACAGCGTTATTATAGCAAAGTGTGGCATGCATGTGAATGCAATGGAACAATAGCATGTTATCGCTGAGTGGGAACCTCCGGAACCAGTACAGCAAACAATAGCGGAAGGCAAAAGGAAGAAGTTGCGTATTATACGGTATAAAGAATGGCAAGGACCCAGCGGGTGCCACTCAGGTTTTTATTGTCATGGCTATCAAATTTTAGCGGGCACTGCAAACATATGCTTACTTGAATATGCTTGCCGATGCTGGCCAATACATGCAAGACGAACATCCGCACCCTCCAAAGTTTGCAAGGCCAGGCACTACGCACGTGCTATGGATTACCACGCTGCACCTCAACGCACGGGACAATTACGATCGCAAGAGAGCATCCGATTCCAACATACGTCACTACTGACAATTTAAGAGCTCACATTAGACATCTCTGCCGAGTTCCCGGTCACCATATTGCTGCGTTGCCACTTCAGAGACCGCAAGCCATGTTTTCAAAGATTGTTTCGACTCATAGAGAATGCCTTCCGTCGGGCTTTACTCCAGCTGCAAGACCACTGTCGCCTCCGTGGTGCCTACAACAACCACAGGTACGCCTCACAATTCCGGGAATAACGAAGAAGAGCCGTCATTCGACAGTGGCTCTACGACAGGCGACATTGTCACTACTCAACGAGGAGTATGGCCAAAGGACACACATTTATACCGATGGAGCAGTCTTAGCCAACAGCCCCACAGGTGCTGTTGTTATTCCGGCCTGCCAAGTGACTGTCAAGTTCAGGGTGTCTCACAGGACGACATCAACAGCAGCGGAGCTTGCCGCCTTACGTGCTGCTATCCTTTATATCGCGGAAGCCCAGCCTCAAAAGTGGGCTGTCTTTTGCGACTCTAAGGCATCCCTTCAGAGTCTGCAATCAGCATTACGACGAAGGGTGCGCGAGCAGTTAGTGAACGAAATGAGAGAAGCTCTTCACCAAGCTTTATCGAAGGGACATGACGTTGTGTTCCAATGGCTGCCGGGACATTGTGGTGTTGTGGGTAGCAACCTCGCTGATGATGCTGCTCGGTCCGCCCACGAGGATGCCCAGACAACCCCAATGCCCTTGTCGAGGACACACGCTGCAAGGGGTCTGCGCTCATTCGTTGACACCATGACGCAAACTTGGTTGAGTGACCCCAGTGTCTGGAACCGTCGCCTGCATGAACTAGACCCATCGAGGAAGCTCGAAGTTCCATCACACCTCCCCAGCCGTGATGCAACTTTACTGTGCCGCCTGTGGTTAGGAGTAGCTTTCACGAAGGCGTACTCTTTTCGCATAGGAATGGCAGACACCTCAAAATGTGACTCGTGCAATAGGAACGAAACGATAGAACATCTACTGTGTTTCTGTGGACGTTTTGTGAACGAACGAAACGTTCTGCGTGATGCGCTGAACAAGTTAGACGACAGACCGTTTTCCGAAGAGAAGATCCTCGGATCGTGGCCCTACGCATCGCAGGCCAGCAAAGCGACGCGAGCATTACTGCTGTTTTTAAAATCGACCGGGTTAAACGACCGCTTGTAGGCATTCAATGGACAGGTGCATATGTACCCTGACAGTGCCTTCTTCCCTCTTCATTCTTTCTTTTAATCCCTTCATCCCTTCCCCCCAGCCTAGGGTAGCAAACCGGACGCGCGTCTGGTTAACCTCCCTGCCTTTCCTTCATTTCCTTCCTTCCTCCTACTTGAATTTCAGCCGCTGGTATGGAACCTTTACTTATTTGCGATACGAATGTAAGGTGACAATGTTCTCCGCATCGAACAACGTAAAGCCGGCTTTAGACGCTTTAACATACAAAATAAATATAAATGAGCGTAATAAATGTTTCCTTTACTTCTCTAATTTTCTTCCATTTCTACATACTTGCTTGGACATCTAAGCTTTACTATATCTTCGAAATGCCTGCTCCTGTGGCTGAATCTGTAGGTTTTAGGTTTCCGCTCTTTTTCCAGATGCCCACTCGCACGCCGTAGCAACGTCCTTGTACCTGAGTTATTGCATCCATTCCCTCTGAAATGTGCTTTTACCTTCTTCTTTTTAAACATTCCTTTCAAGACTCACAATTTCTTTACACCGCTTTTTTTTCGTAGGCACTATGTCACCTGTAATTTCCTTCCCCTGCATTCCAACCTGACGCGTCCGTTACGCGTACCACCGTCGAGTACATCGAGTGGATACAAAGCGCCCCTTTTCTCAGTTTCTCAAAGGGGCCGTCTTTCCCTCTGCCGCGTTCTTTCCTTCCCCTTGACTACGGTCGTGAAAGCAGTCGTTACGAACAACATGTAAGCGCATAAGTGGATTTCGTGTTGGAATGCATAGCTTGCCTGTTTAGGCGTGTACGCAGAACATGATGCGAGAAGAGAAGAGGGTGTAGAAACGACTGAGCTGGGATGCTCGCAAAGTACTTGAAAATATTTTGAGTCCGTTGGCAACGCTGCTACTTTCGTGCTCCGAATTCTAGGCATGCATGTAAGTTTCAAACGAGCTTTGCTAATACGTAAGCTCTGCCTCTTTTTATATTTTCAGATGGCAGCTGTCGATGCAGGTATGCGGCGTAAGATAAGTTTCCACAACGCAGCTACGCACAATGTTATTGTATACATCTAGGGCTTCTCCAAGATCCCATTTGTTGTGTTGTGGCCTTTTCAGACGGTTGTGTTTGCCAGAGGCCACACTGCCTGCTGTTAAAAGTGGGCCTTCGCCTCAATCCATTTTCTACGCCTTAAAAACGTCATGTTTGCCTTACATTGAATGCTTTCTTTGAATGAACTTTTGTGTTTTCCATGTCGAAACCACTGTCAGACTATGAGGGGCACTGTAGTGGAGTATTGAAGATAAATTTAAACCAGACCTATGATTCTTTTAAAATGCGGCCGCAGCTGCCGGTATCGAACCAGCGGCTTCATGGTTATACATGCTGGAGAGAGATGTCAAGTGGGATGTCATTGTGGATAGAATGCACCAATCTTTCATGAGACAAATAAGCCTTAGCAAAAACCTTCTAAGTTATCACCTGCAATAAGAGTCAGGATGATGGTGAGGATGTTGTAGGTTGGCAGCGGTTCCAGCCTTGCGAGATTTACAGGCAGTTGCCCCACCCGGTTTCCTTCTTTCAGATTATATTGAAATAATGTTCCTTTTAAAGGGAAGCGCGGGCAGGCTGCCAAGAAGCCACGCCCAGCGCGACGCAACAATTCACATGAGGGTGGCCTATGAGCTATCCCGCTTAGTGTTGTGCCGGACCCCATATCACCACCTGTTTCTGTTTCCCTCACCGGTCACTCATCTCCAGCCACATGCGAGGTATGTGATGTTTAAAAACTTCAAAAGTAGCCACGACATCTCCTTCCTGAATGTGACCGCGCGGAAACACGTTGTCATTTACACTGTCGTGTGGCGACCTAAACGATGGAGTGCTTCAGAGAAACATTGACGATCTTGCTCAAGTACACTGCACTTAATCAAATCTTGTTAGATATCATCACACGTTCATAGGCTCGCGCTGCCCTTGGGAGACTACTGAGAAGAAATGCAGAATGGCCAGTTCTGCGCAGCATAACTGTATCCACGAGAAATATATCCTCTGGCTATGAAAGCGCAAATATGAAACGCGACGTGAGCAAAATATATTTGTTTCCATTCATTGTTTGTTTCTCGTTTATCATCTTGTAGTTCAGAACACTACGAAACACAGGAGGAATGTCCCATAAAACTGGAACGGTGGTAACTGATAATAATAATATCTGGGGTTTAGCGTCTCAAAACCACGATATGATTATTAGGGATGCCGTAGTGGAGGGATCCGGAAATTTCGAGCACCTGGAGTTCATTAACGTGCAATTAAATCTAAGTACATGGGCCTCAAACATTTTCACCTCCATCGAAAATGCAGCCGCCGCGGCCGGGATTCAATCCCGCGAACATCGGGTCAGAACTCGAGCGCAATAACCACTAGACCACCGTGGCGGGGCGGGGGGCAACTGCATTGCTTTGTGATATCGAAAGCAGTCCAGGCAATAGACGCCGCGGATATTGCTTGACGCTGCCAATGCTTTTCTAAAAATGTCTCGGAAAAAAATGTAAGCCGAACGCATGCGGCTGTGCGACCGGATGGTGCCAGCCTGCTCCTGAAGTATTGATAGCGATGGCAAAATAAAGTAAGCTCGAGGGTATGTTTTTTTGTCGTATGTAGCGCACAATTTATCTTTTTTGTGTGTTTCGACTTCTGGACGCATTGTAGCGACGATAAAAGGATGAACAAAGAACTGTATTTACACATGAATGGCACTGAGCGGCTAGTGGCACCAGCGTGGCTCTTGCCCTGCCAAGTATGCGTTTTTTTTAAGTTACTGGCGCCTTCTACTTTGACATATCTAAGTGCAGAAGGACAGTGTTGGCTCCCCGATATGGGACAAGAAAGCAGTTCATAGAAAATACTCAGCGGCGCTTTACAAAAGCGCCTCGTGAGAAGGAAAATAAATACATAGGTTTGTTCAGTGATTAAAAGCGTCAGATAATACTTGTACTCGTTGAAAGCGATTTGTAAAGACCGAAAGAGAGCGCTCGGTATGGCCGACGATTTCATCGCCCCTCGTAGCAGCTGGGAGGACCATTTCCAGAAGGCTGTTTATAGCTGTTCTGCTTCATATATTTGGGAGCACTGGACTCGGCCTCGCTCCACAAATGTGCAGGCGCTAAGGGAGCATCCATTCTTGTCACGGTGCCCCTGCCAGGGAGCGGTGCAGGGTTTCAACCTGCAGCGAAGGCTTCCTAGATGCAACATCCCGACAAGTGAAACAGCCGGTGTGGCTACTTGCAGTCACCCACAAAAAGAGCTGCTGAGGTAACGGCTTCTTTATCCAAATGACGTTAACATCCGTTCTAAATGTGTTGGATTGGCATTGAAGAAAAATACTGGCAACAAACAGAAGATGGCCTAGTCCCCATTAAACTATTTTTCATAATGCTATCCCAATAAACTGCATGCAGAGAAAGACGTAAAATATTGGGAGGTCAGCCAGACAGACCTACGATTTGTAAGCGTATACTTGTGGAATGTCTATGAAGGATAAAAATAACTAGAGAGAGATAGGCGGAGTGAAAAGGACAGAGAGTGCACTTATGATGTGTTGATCAGAAGAAAGATATCCACAGATAGTTTGCACTTGTCCTCTTTGATTGTAATGGTATATTTCGTCTTGCTTTCAAGCTGTTACCATTGCCCCTCAAATCAGCGTTACTCTCCTTCGCCTACCGAACGTTGTCATTCGTATTCAGCTGCGATACTTTCACGTGTGATCTCATTTATCTGTAACAGCACTTATGCTGCCCACATATTTGCAGCAGTGAGAACACTGCTGACCATTTTGCAAAAGAATGGACTCCCCAAGTTCTCTCTACAAAACGACTCTGACGCAGTCCACCTCTTCTGTACATGGAAGCACATACTCATGATGAACTAAAAGAAGATCAGAGTGGAAAATGATGAGCCATCAAAAGTCATCACTGGTTATCCGCTTAGGGTTGAAGTTCCGCACCACCAAGCCCAGGTACCCTTTCATTCCTCGCATTCCACGCCGTACTACTGTCTTGCTAATCCCCCGGTTGCAAAAGGGTTGGCCTATATGCATTTATCGTGTCTGTTTTTTAATATGAATTTGCTTTGACTTTCGCTACAAGGGTCATAACTCTGCACTAGCTTACTGCATCTCCTGGGAAAATGGGAAGAGCTAACGGCTGGCTGAAAATAATGAGCAATCAACAGCTAGCAAACCTCCTTGGTGGTGTTCATTGTGGCTTCACCGCTTTCTAGCACTGCTCCCCTTGCTCTTAAGCTGTACCCCTATACGCCAGATTATTTGTGAGGCCCGAAGAATGGCTTAGAAAGCAAAAAATTCAGCAGGGGTGCTATGCAGGATGGCCCGAGTTCGGCGAAACTCGGTATTTTTCCGAGCTCTGGCGACACCCCCTTTTGAACAAGCTAATAGTACGATAAGGTGAAATCCATCCCTCAGCGCGCGCTCCGTTCCATTGGTTACGATGGAAGGAGGCGTCACACCAAGGGCGGTCGAGAAGGTTGGGTGGTGTCGTAAAACTAGAGGCACCTTCTTTCATTTGTTTGTCGTTCCACTGAGTGCAGACGTGCACCCATGCAGGAAATGTGGCAGAAAGCTCTACTAACTATATTTTTTATGTGTGCGCGGGCCGTTTGAATTCATTTTCAAGCGTTTAATGTCTGCAGCAAGTTCCTTTAGAATAATCAGCACCGTGGCTTCCGCGATTAGTTCCGACCGAGCGCCTTACAACACCGCGGCTAGAGCTAATCGCCGAGGCCACGTGTATAATCACCATGGTCGGCCTGTAATGGCCTGTACATTCTAGCGCGTTGCTCGGCCGGCGCGCGCCCTCGTCGTTCTCTTCTTCATCGTTTGCTCGGTCCCAGAGCAGGTGCGCCCGACTGATTAGCTAATTGGCTGGGCGGTATACCTAGCAAAGTCAGGACGTGCTATGACGAAGCTGATTAGGCCAAATCTTCCTAAGGTCGAGATAACTAAGCCACGTCTTACTAAGACCATGCTAATGAAGTCGTGTAAAGCTAAGAACAAGGTAATTGAGATTATGATAAATAACATGACGCTAATTAGGAGCGCGTAATTAAAACCAAGATAATCAAGACCTTACTCGCCGAGATCGTGTTAATTCGGATCGTGCTAATTACGATTATGCTAATTGCCTCTGTACTATTCAGAACCTTGCAAACTAAACCTGTGTAATTAATGCCGTTGTAATTAAGACATTATTAAGTATTGTTAATTAACACGACGCTAATTGTGAGCGTGCTCATTAGAATTACGCTAATTACCTATGTACTATTCAGGACCTTGCGAATTAAACCTGCGTAATTAATGGCGCGGTATTTAAACATTATCAATTAATGCTAATTAACACGACGATAATTAAGAGGGTGTAATTAAAACAAAGATAATCAAGAGCTTACTCACCGAGGACGTGTTAATTGAGATCGTGCTAATTATTATAACGCTAATTATATATGTACTTCATTAATGTCGTGGTAATTAAAACATTAACAATTAAGAAAGGGCTATTCACTCTCATGTTAGTTAAGACCTTCCTAAGCAATAGCATCAATACTGAGACCGAACTGACACGGTCATTACACCGAAGCAGACCAAGCATAGTGAGTAGACGAGCCACGTAAAAAGGTGGAAAAAGCTAGGTGACCACAAGCTCCTCCGATGGCCCCAGCCTTGCGCAAGTAGTGCAAGCTTAACAAATTATTTTATATGCAAATAAGCTGCTGAGTAGCGTCCACCGCATGAAACACTTGACAGGCACACCGGCACAATGACAGTCACGAGTTGAACTGGGGCCTTTTCAGAATCAACGAGCTTGTGCCCGAGTTCGCGCGTCAATCAATTTGATTGAAAGACGCCCTCGGCGAAGAGCGGGTCCGCCCACCGCGTTTCCTCTTGCCGAGGAACAGTGCTCACGCAACAACGCCAGCGAGCGGCACGATTCATCTATGAGCTTAATCACACAGACTATGCACGCACGCACGAAGAACTAAAGGTTATATCATCACGTGGCTACGATGTCTCGCATTCAATTTCACCGCTTCTCACGACGTACCACTCACAGCTATGAAGCAAGTGCCCCTGGTGGAATTTGCGGCGAGAAATGTTACTATTACTTGTTTGCGGAGACACCGTTTCTACCGATTCGCTAATACAAAAAATGTTCATACGTGTAATGTAAGTATAGCAGTAACCTGTCCATTTATTTATCTGTAATATTCCAGAGAAGCGAAACGAGCTGCACCAGAGTGCTGCGTGGTCGCCCTTGTTGCCTTCTAGAGTGGAAATTTCTATGCTGCAGGTGGAACGAAAGAATTTCCCGAAAGAGGACAAACGCCCACGAACACGCCCGTGGGAGGCGCGATCATCAGTTGGCAAAAAGATAGCGCGACAATCACGCTGACGTCGCTGCACTGTCAAAATGTTGACTGAGTGGCGGCGCTGACGCGTTCGCACGCGGTATTCCTTTGAAAACCGCCGCAAATGCCGCGCATGCGTTTGTGACGCCATTCTCGTTCTTGTAGCCGTTTTTATCAACGCTTCTATCGCGCGCTCTGCACTGTCTTCCTATCATGACCGTCATAGGGCGGGCTCGGAGCAAACTCGTGTGCCCGAGAAGCTCGGGCCATCCTGCATAGCACCCCTGATCCCGCTTACCGTCGGAATCGATGTTATGCGAAGCATGCGCGGGATAGTGACTGTGGCGTAATTTTTCACATTGAGCGAAACGTTACGGAATGACGCTTGAGAAATGCGGCAGTGGTATACGCACACTCATATGTTGAAGAGTTGCATATTTATTATAAAACCAGTTGTTTACAGTTGCATAACGATGCCAAAAGAAACATGGGTGTTACCAGCACCAGACGTGGTAAGCTGATGCTGATATATAGTGCTTATTTGTTTCGATACTGGATAGGGCGAATCCGAACAAGACAAATAGGGAACACAGATGCGCAGGACAGGCGTTACTCGCAACTAAGCTTCATTCAGGAAAGTTTCCCTAAATATATACACAGCCGAACGGCACGCGCAGTCGCACTGCACGTACGTTACTGTGAAAATTGAAGTTGTTACAGTTGTTATGTTTATACTTGTCCGTTATGACGGAGAACGCACGCACGCACGGAGAACGAACGCACGAACGCGCGCACGAACCGGTCTGCATGTGTGGAAAGGGTTCTTCACAGTTATTCAACAAGGTCATCACCACGATCAGTGAACCCCAGCAGCTGGACCGGACTTGTTATTCGGATCCGTTCGTGATCACGGCTACCAGGGGTCTAAGTCCCGTGAAGTGCGAGGTATAGTACAGCTGGTTGAAATCCTTGATGCCTCTTACGATGAAGTTATCTATGATGCCTCCTGTCCTGGACGTGGCAGCGAGGTCATTTGATGCCCTGTCCACGTCCAAGCCGTCTTTCACGCAGCACAGAGACCAGGTGTCGTAGGCTCCTGATAAGCCAAGCCACTGGTACTGCTGAGAGGACTGGTTCTCTCGGCAGATTTATTGTAGGAAGCGTTCATCTCGGGTTTTGCGTAATCCACGTTGTCCACGTTGCGCACGACGTGGACGAGTGGATTACCTGCCTTCCAGGAATGTTCTGTCTTCAGCTTCCTCAGCTTCATTACTTTCCCTGCGTCCGCCGCGGTGGTGTAATGGTTACGGTGCTCGGCTGCTGACCCAAAGGTCGCAGGTTCGACCCGGCCGCGGCGGTAAAATTTCTATGGAGGCAAAAATCTAGATGCCTGTGTATTGTGCGATATCGGTACACGTTAAAGAATACCAGATGGCCAAAATTTCCGGAGCCCTTCGCTACGACGTCTCTCACAATCATATCGTAGTTTTGGGACATAAAACCACAACAATTACTCTTATTATCAGTTTCCTTGCGTGACAAGGTGTGTGTGCTCGCAGTTAATGTGTTAGTTCAGACTCTGCATCACCTGTGGCACATACCCGCAAAACATGAACTCTGATATGCGGGTATGTGCCACACGTGACTGAGAGAAAGGGTTTCATGACGTACGCGACAGGTATTTTGCGTTATTAATGTAATGACCAGTGAATCGTGTTCGTCATACACTGATCCCCTGCTATGCCAATTTTGGTATATTAGAAGTTATGAAGACGACCTGGAGAGCGCCCAGACGTAGGCGGATAGATAGATAGATAGATGCGTAGATAGAAACGGCCAAAGTGCGTGAGGTTCGCTAAGAAATGCTTCGCATTTAAAGACTGCCGTCGTTTTTGTTATTGTCCCACTCCCAATACGACCCATGCAGCGAACTGGTGAAAATTAGCTGTCTGGATTCCGCACCTGCGGAGTTGTAAGACGCCATAAAGGTTTAGTCATTAGAGATATTGATGCTGCAACCAGACTTACATTATTTTGTTGAGACTACGACACATTACATATGTTTATTCTTGACTACACTACAAGTAATGTTTCACGCTGGCCCTATACCTGTTGCTGCGGATGCGGCTCGACAAACACTGCTGCGCCCGCTCACTACTGAAGGAAAGCGAACACTGTTTCTTAAGCAAAGAAGAAAATTATTGTACAGGTGGCGATGTGCCAAAAGAGCTTCCTTTCTGTTTACTCGTGCCTCAATGGCTTTTAAAGCTGGCAGCGAGCAAATTTTCCATCGCAACGTGTTTCGATATGCTTTCCTGTACCCTAACAAAAGCACATCTGTGTGCATATTCGCAAATCACCTGGTTTTTTTCTTTGCGGAATTTTTTTTTTCTTAGCACCCGAGACTCCCCAGGGCACGCAATATGACCTCGCCTGTTTATGTGTCCCTTTTTCGGAAGAAGAAAAACAACAACAGCGCTGCCTTTTTATGACCTTGTATTTCTTGCTTTTCTGTTTCTCGCAATAAGCCATTTCCGCTTTTTAGGATACGTAGCTATGTACTTCTTGTGGATGCGACCTCATACGCAATATGTAAACGCACACACAGAGTAAGCTACCCCGTATGGGTAGACACTATGTGGATTCATTTGCTGACGGCAAAGAGCGCACAATATGCATCCGAATAGCGCTCAGAATCAGACGCCGAAAGACGGTAACCTATCCCCTTTCCCTTCAGGCACTTAACAAGCCGATTCCTCCACAGCACCTTCACCATCTGCATGGCTTAGCGCTATGCAATAAACTCAACAGCTCACCGCCTTTACGCCTCGCACTGCTTGATTATAATCAAGCAGTGTGAGGATCTATATATAGATCGAAAACTCGGCATACATTACTTTTTTCTTGTGTAATAGGAGCTACAAAGGGCGATGTATGCAGAAAAGAAACTGTAGCCTTCGGTATAGAAAAGGCCGAGTCATTTTTTCCATCACAGGTAACAAGCCGCATATATCGTCAAATTTTGATTTCTTATTTTTCAGTCACGACATCGGCGCTTCTTCATTCCATCGCGCCGCTGATCTGGAGAGCATTTCCTGTCAGACTCACTTAGTCTGCTTTCCTTCTTCAGAGAGTAAAATAAGTAAAGAAACGACAGCTTCGTGTGTTGTAAAACGGCGTGCCTTTAAACTCCATGCAACCAACGATTTCTTTCTCGCATACCGTTTACACTTGGCCAAAACGTACAATTGTTTTCCTAGAAAGCAGCCTTTCGACAAGGCTCAATTATAAGGAGCTAATTCCATTAATTAGACTTGAGCGGAGCTTGTTTCACTAACCGAGAAACTTTTTTTTTACTGAAGAGTCAAAGATTTGATGAAGAGGTGCAGAATAATAAACCCCGGTAACACGAAGCAGACACGACCTTGCCACATTTCGCGTTATTTGTGATTATTCGTATGACTGTAGCTGTGCAGCGCATTATTTACCTTTCAGTGGCCCCTACCCGTTAGCCCTAGCCGAAGTACTGTTGAAAGTTTTTTTAAATTTTGTTTTGTTCTTTTCGTATGTCATGTCATTTCCTTAGGCTACATACCTCCGTGTCGGCTGCTTATCATATACAACTCTCTAATTTCCCCTGAAAAGGCTCTTACAGCTATTTTGTTGTAAAGCGGGTCAATTCGTGTTTTCTGTGCAAAAACAGGCCGCTGAAGAAGGTAGAAAAAGCAGCACTGGTACGACAATTGCACTGTCTTGGCCCAAAAATCTTTCGGGAAACTACTTCTTTCTGAAGAATGGGAGATCATTTACCGCTGCCCCTTAAGATTTATATTGAAAGCTGTTTCATCAAATGGAGTTTTCTATGCTACTGTAAGATAAAGGCTCCTAAAACGAGCGCTTTTCGACCATGTGTGCTGCAGCACATAGCGTTCACGAAGCAAGGTGACCCTTCTGGTGGCATTACAACCTTCATAAAATTGTCTGACAAAGATTACCCTACTGCATGTCGCACGACGCCCACACAGCCTGTACTGTCAATCTAACCACAAAGAAAAAGAAAGAGAGAAGAGAAATGGTGCAAAAAAAAGAAAAAAGAAAGGCACATTTGTCCCACTGTTGACTGAATGGTAAAACGATGTTCCCTTACCGACAACGTGATCCACGAGCAGTAAACTATAATAAAGAAATGTTTTGAGGGAGAAGCTCCTTCCCACTTTATTTGCTTTTAATATAGTTCTTGTCGCAATCTTCCTCATCTCCTGCAGAATAACATACATTTGGGCAAGTTGGAATTGGTTATGCATCATATGGTACGTTAATTAATGCAAGAATTTTAGGCAGGAGATGAGTAATGCATCTTTGAAATGGGCAGCGCAAAACCAAGGACACGAGAAAAAGTACAACACACCGCAAAGCGCCTTCTCACATCTAACTTTATCAGAAAGTACACTCGCTATTGAAACCTTCGTCAAGTATCACGTGCTTTTACATCATTGATAGCCGAAACGAGACACTGTTCACAACACGGATGCACCCCTAACTTTCGTGGCACCATATGTATTTTCAGGCATAACCATAAAGTTTCTAGAGAAATTTATGTGACTCATTACATTAACAAAGAAGGCAATCTATGTGTAAGCATGCCCCCAATAGCACTGCATGACGATGAAACTTCTTTCCTCAAGCATTTCATCATATAATAAAATGTACATGTGATCATCGTTTTTGTAACCGTTTCTAATCTTTGCAGGAGCACATATTTTTTCGCCTCGTTTTGGCTATGAATGACGTAAGAGCACGTGATACTTGGTGAAGATTTAAATAGTGAGTGTTCTTTCTAATAAAGTTAGTTGTGAGAAGACGCTCTGTGTTGTGTTTGTCTTTTTCGCGTGTCCTTGTTCTTGTAACTTGATTCATGGCTGCGCTAAAAACACGGACAACAGAAGAGACGTACACAGGACGGGCGCCAACTACCAACTTTATTACTGAACGCCAAAGTAAACCTATATATGCACAAATCTCATCACGTGCTTTCTTTTACGCCCCTTCGCGACTGATTAGCAACACACTCCCCTGGGTGTGTTGCGCCCGTCCTGTGTACGTCTCTTCTGTTGTCCGTGTTTTTAGCGCAGCCATGAATCAAGTTACAAGTTTGCACCAACTGGCCCAAATGAAAGCATTACTGCGCCTTGTTCTTGCGCTGCCTATTTGAAAGATGCATTACTCATCTCCTGCCCAAAATTCTTACATAACTTTACGTGATTGCGGTGATAAATAAATAAATAAATAAATAAATAAATAAATAAAAAAAATGTTCGGTCATACCAAGTTTCACTTTCCCCTTTTCGAATTAATTATTCATCATCATTAACGGATTATCACATACATTACATGTTTTTAAACGCGCCTCCTGCTGACCCGACAGGGATCATCGTCTTCACGTGCTATTTGAAATTGGGAGCTCATTTGCTTCGATGCTTCCTGACTAATTCATTTTTCGCGCAGCAGTGACTCCAACTTAGTCGCATTCTTTCCGAGGCGCCCATGCAAATACCGCTTGTTTATTCGGTAAACCTGCGATAAAGCGAGGCTGGTCGCCCCATGCAGCATTCCATCGCCAAAATCATTCCGGAAATTTCAATACTAAACACAAACGAGAAAAGGACCGTGGACGGTAAAATGCGCGATTACGAATAGAAACAAAATGTACGAGGAGTGCTGTGCTCGAAGAGAAAAGGATGAACAGAAGGAAAAAGAAAAAGTCTGCAAATAGCTGGCTAGTAATCGCATTATTAGAAAACTAGCGGAGCAGCCGTGTACGCATACAAAAACAGGCAGGGTCTATTGTTTGCGCGCCCGTACGAAGGCACTGTCTTCCTTTTTTGCCCTCTTGCCCGTCATTTCCGCTATTATTTACTTCCTACTTCCCTGCTTCCCCTTTTCAATCTTCTTTGTGCATTCGCACGCCTGACCTCCCTTTCAGACACCGCCTGACCCGTATCCTCATCTTCCTATATCTTCAGCATTAGTATGTCTCTTCGCAAGGGCACGCAGCTTTTTCTGTAGAAGGCCTAAAAGCACAGATAAAGCGAGACGCAACGAAGGAATTTTCCGGAAGGCGTATGCAAATAACTCAACTGAAAACAAGTCCCGCTTTCGAGTGTTGTCGTTACTGTCATCGCTGGCCCTGTTGCTGGCATCCGCTGTGTTTGTGCGTCAGAGCAGAGGCCGCGTCCTCTCCGAGATACGCCTTTAGACCTTGCTTACGGCAGCCAACTTCGTGCAGTGTTTCGTGCACCTCTTTCACGGGTTGCGTCCTTCAAAGTGAACATTCCTCGTTCCAGATAAAGGTATATGTTTCCTGGATGTACAACAGCTAATCCTTAAATGGTTCCTCACCATCTCTACTTATTGCATGCGAAACTTCAATGACCACTGAGCCTTCACAATAAATTATATTGTAGGCAGCATAGTCAGTGAAAGTTCTCCAACATTTCTTGCTATGCCCTACGTTTTGTAGGTAAAAAAAAATTGTAGTGTTTAACCGTTGCCTGGTGTGCATTCTACGTACATGTTGCATGCGGCTTCGAGTGTTTCTTTTACGTACTTTTTTGACAATTTGCAATAGCCTAATCAATTCCAGCAAAACGCAAAAGATAACAAGTAAAACGGGATAACAGAAGCGCCACTGGTATTATTACCGCTCCTTTCGTATCAGTTGGATTGTGTTCACCCGCAAATGGTGATCCTTTAAGCAGGTCAACTCTTCAACCTGCTATTTAGCCAACAATGTTTGATAGAACTTTCTGACGACCTTTAATACACACACAGGAATGCCATCAGACCGCACTGCAGCTGAATGAAACGTATATACTACAATTCTTACACCGTGTTTTCATCTAGGCTTGTTAGATACTTTTCCGGTGGTCAAAAAAAAAAAAGCTCTCCTAAGCCGCGCCATGGATAAATACTAAACCACTTCATCCTCTTTATTGTTCGCAATCTACTAGTTCCTGATCTGGGGTGTCGAAGGGAAGCGAAGTTACTGCAGTGACATCCCGAAGCCATTCATTTGATTTCCCACAGTCGCTCAACGGAATGTCATTAAACTTAATCTATGTTGCCGATAACTAACCCGTACGCTGTGGTCGGAAATGCCAGATACCGCCAAACGCTTAACGGCGAGCTGCTAATGCCCGCATCTTCGAGACGAGAAATAACCCTGTCTAATAGCCAGGCTCACCAGTGATTGGAGCAGCCATCTTCTTAATTGATATCGTTGGTTTCCTTCTACCAAGCTTGCTCAGTAGAATGCTCTTGTTGCTGACTAAACACGTTTTTTCTACTGCTGCAGCTTTCTCTCGTGTCTTTTTCATGTTCTTATTGCGCTTCTCATGATATAACTTTATTATTTTTTGTGTTACAATAGATTCACACTCGTGTCAGTCAGTACTCCTTATCTTGAAGCAAGGCTTAAAGAGTTGCATGCATTTCACACAAAAGTCATCCATACGCAATTAATCAAACTTCAATTATTGCTAGTCAGCCTATTTTTCACGATATGGTCAATATATGACAGGTTGGCCTGTTCACTAATATTATATCCCACGTATCCCGATCGCCTAGCTTGTACTCGTGCGAACAGCTACAATGGGAGCAATATTTTTTGTTCTGATTCATGAAACATAAAGCTCCCCTTTCTTTTAAGTGCACTTCTTGGTACATTGTTTCGGTATTCTAGACAACTGTGCTGGACACTGCACGAAACCATTTAGACCATTACGGCTGCACAGTCGTGGTACCAACTGCGACCGAACTCCCGCACCCTTTCCTGTCAGGGAACGGCGGCCTCAGTAGGACATTTATTTCCCTCGGGGTTTTCTCCCAAAGAAGTCGCTGCCTACATAAAGTCCTGAGACAAATGCGGTTGCACGAGTTCCGCATCTTTTCATATTAACATGCTACCGGGATAGACCCTATACATACTAGCATTAGACAGCGCACATGGCACTGAAGAAGGAGCTTGCATTCAGTTCGCTTACAAATTGATTCTGTGCTGCGAGTTACCGCCGCCTGAATTCGACCTATGTCGGCGCAGCGTTGCACTACACTACGCCGAAGACATCAGTTACCCTTTCCGTGCTCCCCCGAGATTATCAACATAAAAATTAATTTATTCTAGAGGAGAAGAAATACATTAGTTCTAACGGGCCTTCTGTATCGTCACCATCCCAAGAAGCCTTTCCACCTCTCCATGGTTCTACGGCGAAAAAGAATCCTTCTGACTTGTCAACATTGCAAGGCGTTGCGGGCTGTCGGCTACGTTGACCACACAAGAAATTAGGCAGATCGCACGCCCTGTGCATATCGGTGTCATGCGAAGCAATTGCGAGTAGTTAACTATGCTGCATTTTTTTTTTTTTGCTTTGAGCCAAGCGTTACGAGGTGGATCGATGTGTTTTTGTAAGTGTAGAGGCTGTGTGCACATCGTGGCCTTACCAGGCACGTCGACTACACTGGCGTGTAAAGGGTAAATTTTGGTCTTACGTAACGTCAGCACTCACTTTACAGCACAGATGTGAGTATTATCGAAACGAAGTGCACTTTGCGGTACGATTATGTGAATATCACACCTAACTTTCGCTGGTGTATTCTTGGCGGTATATAGCTTGCTGAATCGTAGGAATAAAAATGGTGTTAACTTTTATGAAAGCGGAGCCAACACTGGAACCACAGTTGACGTAACCCGGCATGACGCCAGTACATATGTCCTGTTTTAGATGCGAAGTATCTTAAGGCGGAGCTCAATCCGGTGGTGGTGGTGGTGGTGGTGGTGTGCGGCGTGACCACTCTTACTGCGCATGCGCATACCCTCTCCACTACCTCCTCTCCACTCAGCCTCTCCCCTCCCCTCTCCACTTTTTCTCTCCACTTTCCCTCTCCCCTACATCTCTCCACTTTCCCTCTCCCCTTCCCCTTTCCACTCTTCCTCTGAAACGCGGGCTAGACATGCCGAAATTCTCTCCTGCACAACGCCGCGATGAGCTCGAGCGCATGCGCGTCCCCTCCGCTTTCCTCTCCTCTCCCACGCTGCCCCCCTCTCGCCCGCCTGTCGACCGCGTTCCCCGCTCGCCCTGTGAGAATTAACGGCCAGGCTAGATGAAAGATACGGCGCGCGTAGCGTCCCTCTTCGCGTTCCACGACGCGAGATCGGTAGCATGCCCAACGAACGCCAACGGAACGCGATCGTGCAAGTGCTCCGGCTTCGCATCGCCTCATCGTCCCCTTTAGCGGGAGATGGTGTAATTTTATTGGTTTGTTATCAAATTAGACAGCCAGCACTGCAACCACAGTTGACACTGCACCGACATTACGCCTGCATAGGGTTTTTTCTTTCAAAGCAGTTTGAAGACGTGGCGTGGTTCTGTGGCAGAATACTTGACTGCCATGCAGAATGCTTTGGTTCGATTCCTGCTGGGATCCTGATTTTTATTCTTGCATTCGTCGGGTCAGCGTTGCCGATGTCGGTATTTCTGTACGCTCTAGCATTTAAATTACCAATATCTATTCTCGCCGTTCTTGGGAAGATATAAACTGTCAATCACTTGCGGCGCATGCCCGCTGGCCGTGGCCCGTGGTATACGGGTATGGGTCTGGCTTGTCTGGAGGAAAGGTTTTGAGGACGTACGCGACGGGATTTTTGACGTTATTTATGCGATGACGAGACAGTCATATTTGTCAAACCATCTTACACTCCCATGCCAACGTTGGTCCACATCAAGCGGAGTAGGCGATCAGAAGAGCACCCAGAAGTAGGCGGCCAGATCGATGGATATATAGATACGTGGATAGAAACGCTCAAAGTGTCTTAGGCTCTCTAAGAAATGCTTCGCATTTAAAAAACAGCAAAAGAAAGAAACGACGTAATCGACAAGTAAAGGGTTGTGAGTACAGTTTCTCTTGTGGTGAATGGATTGCATGAAAAACAATAAAAAGGCAGTCGGTTGTTTGAGAGCATTCAGAACAGCTATACAATTAGGACCATTCTGGATTCAGCTGGGACCTGTATTGGTCAAAATTAATCGACAAAGGAAGGTGTCCACTTCTATACCGAATCAAACAATAGATCTTACCTGTACGTTCTGATGTGCACCTGAAGGTACCAGCAGAAAGAAGCAGGGTGGTTTCTTTCATAGCGTGTAGAGGAAAAAGTAGGCTAAGGAACCCGAAGAAAATTTCTGTTTAAGAAACATTTTGTAGCAAATCTCACTAAAAAAAATGAACGCAGCTTGCAGAAAGTCGCGTAAGGCTGGGTCACAGCAGTGCTGGTAGACAGGAGGTGGATTTGCGCACTGCATTTATTAGGGTAACTGTAACGTATTATGGGAGCGCTAACGTGTTAAACGTAGCATCTTTCGCCCATCGTTGTTATTGCATCCCACGGTGAACAAATCGGCGCACGCGTTCTGGGAATCAAGCAGACGAGGAAGAAGAGGACGAACTTCAAGGAGACCCGAAGAGAGTGCGTGGTGGTTCGTCAAGGTGATAGCTATTTTTACGTCACATGGCAAACTGTACTTGCTATACTAAACTATAAATGGCGAAGCTTTGTGTCATTTTTTTCTATATTTTTTGTGTCTGTTGCTTTCTATCTCTTTATCTCTGTTTCTATTTCTTTCTCTGTCTTTTTCTCTCTTTCTTCCCTTCTCTTGTTTTCTCTTTATCTTTCATTCTATATGTCTTTGTTTCTCTCTCTTTTTCTCTCTGTGGTCAGTCTCTCACCTTTTTTCTACCTATTTCTCTGCTTCTATTTCTACCTCTCTATCTTTCTCTTTCTTTACTCGTTCTCCCAACCTCCAGAAGGTTATCTCCGAGTTCACTAAACCTAAGCCATCACAATGTTTTACGCTGTACAGTGGATGTCATTTTGGTGAATCACAATTCCGAAAGTGCACCGTTTTAACTTAAACGCAGAAATTTTGGTCTGTCTTTCTGCCTGTCTGTCTGTCTTTCTGTTTGTCGGCACGTCACCCGATTCAGCCAACCGGCCAAAGTTGAACCACTTGCTTACCGCCCACCCATCTTGAACTGGTACGAATGTTCATACTTGTGAACGTTGTCGATCAAAAAGTAAATATTACGCATATCTGAGGCGTAATATCATTAGGTAAGTATTAGGTGGTGTGTTCCTTTAATAGAAAATACATAGGTACGCAATTTTAAAGACCTTGATGGTATGCGTTTAACGTTGAGACAGTAACGCGTTTATTAAAACATTGCCACAGCTGAAGCGATCAGCGGTCCAAGCCGAGCAAGCGCGAGCGCCAACAACAACCGTCTTCGTCTTCTTCTTTCGCAGGCGTTCTTGTCTGCGCCCTACCATGTTACAAATCACTCCCCCGCGGAAAAGGAGCCATCCTGGCGACCTAAGGAACAGGTACAACTGGCGGGTCATAATGCGGCTTCAGTCGATCGACGTGAACAGTCTCGCGGCCGCGACGACGGCGGTCCGTAGATGATTGAACAGGCTCAATAATATAGTTAACTGGGGATGCTTGACGCAGGACGCGGTAGGGGCCTTCGTACTTAGGCAGTAGCTTTGTGGAAAGGCCAGGAGCGGAGGAGGGAACGCGAAGCCACACCAACGTTCCAGGCGAATACGACTGAGGAGGCAGGTTTTCGTCGTGACGGTCCTTCTGGCCCTACTCGCCCTACCATGTTACAACCCTAGTTTCTTAAGGTGCGCTGAAAATGCGACTGCGCTGAAACTTGTCTTCCTCCGTGCCCCCTGCAGAAGCTCATGTTGTGTTTCGGTTTCGGTTCAGTATTGCATTGTACGAATGACAGGGGGCGCCGCTCTGGCATTCCTGTTTTACCCAGGCGACGTGTAAATAAGAGAGGTTGTGGAGAGCAGGGGCGTATCCAGAAATTTTTTTCGGGGGGGTTCAACCATACTTTATGTATGTTTGTGCGTGCGTTTGTATGTGTGCGTGTACATATACGCAAGCAAAACTGAAAAATTTCGGGGGGGGGGGGTTGAACCCCCCCAACCCCCCCCTTGGCTACGCCCCTGGTGGAGAGTACTCGTTGAGTGCGGACATTTCTTCTCCTTCGGCGCATCGCGCCAAACAGCGCGTTCGGGCTGGCCGGCGTCCCCACCGGTCGCGTTGGTCACCGCCGTTCTTCGCCTGCCGCTGCGCCGGGACGACCAGCCCGCAACACAGCACTCATGTTTCCCGACGTATTGCCAGATGGCGTCCATATCTCACGCAGCGCCTCTTCTATCGTCTTTAGACGACATTTGCAGCGAAGCACGCAGATACGCGGCCAATTTTTCTTTCTGGCTCTAGAGGAAAGGAGAGTTCTTATGCGATAATTTTTGCCCATCGGAGAGAGATAAAAAAAATGCGTGCGAGCGGTGCGAAGATTGCTTATTTTTCTTCAGACAGCTGACTTATACGGCTCCCTTTATTACGCCCTTGGAAGTAGGCGCGAAGACAGGGCTACTAAACGTCATTATGAATTCATGCTTATATGATCTTGAATTAAATTATCGAGCGTGACGGAATAAAGAAAAATAAATTGTGCGACGACTCGCTTGTCAGCAACTTTCTAAGAACTTGAGGATCTCGTTTGACGCCAAGTACAAAGCACAGCAGCATAATAAAGTGAAAAATAAACGTTTGTGACGCATGACGAAAGACTGCTCTTCGCCTTTAATGTATATTGACTAACTTTGAGAATGCAGCGTGCAATAAAACAAAAGAAAATGAATGCGTCAGAAGTATTAGAAGAGATAAGTTTAAAAAAGTGCCAAGAGATGTAATAAAAATTACGGATAATTCGGTGAGCCTTCGTTTTGAGTACGCTTTTTATCATTGACGCCTTCTTGTAAAGGCAAGACCTTTCTAGAAAATCAAATCTTACAAATAAAAGCATCCATCACTGCGAGTCAGCATGGTAAATTAGGGTAAGGACAGCTTGCTCCTGTTCATGCAAATAAAACAATATCAACATGCACGTTTTTCGTTTGGCTAAATATGCAAAAATTAAGCCAGCTTCGCTCTAGTGGTGTCAAGCCTGAAGGAAGGGCGGAGCTGTGGAGCCTTCATTGTTTATCTTCTGTTTTCTCTTTCTTTCCTCCTGTCTTTCTTTCTTTCTCTCTTTTCCAGTTTTTTATGTGCGAATCATTTCTTAGCGAACTTCTGCAACTTTTAGCGTATCTATCTATCTATCTATCTATCTATCTATCTATCTATCTATCTATCTATCTATCTATCTATCTATCTATCTATCTATCTATCTATCTATCTATCTATCTATCTATCTATCTATCTATCTATCTATCTATCTATCTATCTATCTATCTATCTATCTATCTATCTATCTATCTATCTATCTATCTATCTATCTATCTATCTATCTATCTATCTATCTATCTATCTATCTATCTATCTATCTATCTAGCTGCCTACGACTTTGTGCTCTCCTGGCCGTTCATTAGTGGGGCGTATAGCAAAATTGGTATGGCACAACATGACTGCATAACAAACATAAATGATAGGTCGTAACATCAAAATAATGACACGCACGTCATGTACAGCATGATTTACATCACATGGTCTCGGGGCACTCGCGGCCGTATAATTACATAAATATATGCCAAAATTGGTGCGATGAACCATTTCTGTATGGCGAACATAAATGATAAGTGTTAACATGAAAATCATGACAAGCATGTCATGTACGCTATGACACACATGCCCCGCTCATGGTGCGCTTGCGGCCGTTTGGCTATCTTGACATGTACCACATTTGGTATTGCGTGACGTGACTGTATGAAGAACGCAAATCACAGGTGGTAACATGAAAAGCATGGAATGCATGTCATGTAGAACATCATTTACATGCCACGCCATGGTGCGCTCGCGGCTGTTTCGCTAGCTTGATACACACCAAAATTGATATTGCGTGACGTGACTGTACGACGAGCATAAATGACTGGTGGTAACATGACAATCATTACATGCATTTCATGTGCAGCATGATTTACATGCCACGCTCATGGTGCGCTCGCCGCCGGTTCGCTAGCTTGGTAATATAAATCACAGGTGGTAACATGAAAATAATGACATGCATGTCGTGTAGAGTATGATTTACATGTCATGCTCATGGTGCGCTCGCTGCCGGTTGACATTATCATGACAGATCACCGAAATTAGTGATGTCATCATGACGCCGCTATGACGTCATCACGTGACATAGTCGCTTGGTCAAAAGTGGCCGATCACAAGAAGCTCTGCAAAACTAGGTGAGGAGCAGAAAGCTTTAATGCCTCTGATCCTGGTGGCACTACAAAACCGCGTTAAGTGCAGAAATCTTTCGGAAGAGGGCGTGAAAGGATCAATATATCTAGGGTGCCTTGATGCGCGTTTTGTTGCGCGTTTTGTCCAGGGTGAGGACATCTGCGGCGTCTACTGCGGCGCGGCTGCCATATTTTATCCCACGGCTTCTTACCGGCATCTCACCCCTCCACGGCAGCTGCGCTGAGAGGCACGAGACGCGGGGCAAAAAATGGCGTCGTGGCGGCATCAGCCCCTTCAAAGAATGGCAACACCCTAAGGGGGAATATATCGACTGAGAAAAAAAGGGGATGGCCTTCGCCTTCGCGTCGTCTTAGTCGAATGCATAAGGAACGCTGTAAGTTTTTTTTGTCGACTGAAAGTACGAGTTGCAGTATTACGTCCACCAGACAATTCGCTGGTATCTTATGCTTTCACCGACCCTTCAAATTGCCACACAACCACGTGAAAATATTAATACTCTGTCTATAAGTTCCTTGAGTTGTTTTCCTTAAAAAGATAAAACAGGAGTATCTCGCATGCCATACGCAACGTGTCCTCACGAGCACCCTGAACACTTATCCACAATATGCTCTTATACAGGTATAACTTGGTCCCTTTGAATGTCAATTATCTTCATCTGTAACTATCCCGCCATAGACCGCTTAATCTTTTGCACACATATCTGTGCCCTGGCAATGTTGCTCGCAAAGACAGAATTAAAAACACAAGCGCCTAACAAACGCGACACTCAAATTCCTATAATTTCGCGCAGCAATGGGAATTTCGCAAACTGCGCACTTGCACATTATGTATGTCAATGTTGCAATTAATTTTTTTGGTAGCTTCGTACCAGTGATTTTTTCATACTGGCAATCCCCAAACAATCAAAGCCAAAAAAAAAAAACAACGCAGTAATGAGTAAGTGATAAAAAGCCTGTATTTCAAGTATACACCACCCGTGAGATTCTTGACAGCGATTCATAAGAGACATTTCTTCAGAAAAATATCGCGAGCTGAAAATTCAATGCCATTTGAATGCACGACTTTGTGGATAAATAATTTGCGTCATTAGTGTCCGCTGTGTAATAAAGGCCGGACCGAGACAGCCCGGAAATCGCTGTAATTAATGAACTTGTCAGGTTTGCAAGACGCCTCTGGGGATCCAGAAGAAAGCGAAATCGGCCTGTCCATGATAAAAAACCAGCCATGTGACACGGGAGATCGCTTATTTTCGCAAGCGTGCGACGATGAAATCACTCGAAGAGAAAGCAAAGGAACACAATTACGGGCTCTCCGTCATTTGCCTGTATGCCACCCCTTGTTTCACTGCAAGAGCGATATCACTGCTCATTTCTCATTTCATTGCAAGAACGATACTGCTGCCCCAAGAGAAATCTACGTTCAGGACTTCGCGCAAAAGTTGTAATTAGCGGCTTCTTTGTGACCGCGTTCGGGATAGTCCGTAATTACCTGGTTAGGGGTGGTACGCAGCGCGGAAAAAAGTGCGGGGGGCACGTAGAAGGCAACAATATTTTTCTGTTCATATTGTTCTTTCGCCTTCCAGTGCTTGCGATAATGACTCAGCGTGCAATTCCGGAGAAGAGATAAGCGGTAAACAACCCAGCAAACTCACTCTGTTCTGTCCTTTACGAGTCATTTACTGATTTTGAATTTCTCTCTAAGCAAAATCTCTATCACATCTCATCAAGCTGGATGATAATTACTGTACTGAAAATAGGGTAATGACTCGGAGATGTATGTTAAAAAGCTGAAGAGAGAGAAGAGAGAAAAAGAGGCACATTTGTTGTGATGGAAAAGCTCAGAGGTTGGCTTGAATCAAAGTTCAAATGGCTGAATCTTTCAATCGATATTAAAGCCACAACGCAAATGCTTCTCACGGCTTCCCACTACCATCTACTGCTCTTGTTAGTAACAACCTCGTTAATTAAGACCAAGATGAGAAAATTAAAACTAAACTATTCCAATAAATGCATACAATAAGCCTAGTGAGCGTTTCAAGGCAAATCGTCTCACACTTACAGCTGCAAGTTAGAAGCATTCACAAGGTATTTTATGGCTGAAGTGTACTAGTTGTAGTTGTGCGGTGTAGTAGATCAGTATACTTGTAGTGGACGGAGTATTTTCTTCTTGCTTCCCTTTTCCCTAGAGTTATTGCCGACAAGTGTCCTATAGGCAACGCGGGCCCTGATATTACCTTGCGAAACCAAATAGCTTTAAAACGAGCGCGTCCAGGTACCGACATGCAAGCACAATCCTGTAAAGCATACAGAGTAGTGAAAACAAACATACGCCTACGCACACTAGCACAAGAACCGTACGTGTGCTTTCCAATTTCGCTTTCATTGCACGCACCCCCGGATAAACGAAAGTGCCTGGCGCACTTTCGCGCACTCTGTATAGAGCACTCAAATATTTCAAAGCATCGTGCCGTGTTGACGCAGTGTCTCCCCTGCTACTCTGCGCACGGTTTGCACGCTCGTTTACGACGACAGCGGAACACGGTGAATGAAATCTATTCGCAAATGGATGATGAGTGTAACGTTGTCATGCAAAGCTCGTTCAACATTTAGAGTTGCAAACACCTGCCTCTATTTTGACTGCCTTCATGGAAGCAGCAAAATAAAGGGTGAACTGTTTTCGCATAAATAATGATAGTTAAAGGACATCAAGACAGTGCACTCTGCAATGGCATGAAAAACCTGTATATCAGAGACCGAATCCACGAAGGTTTCCACATTTTTATGATGATGATGATGCACACTGAAAACAATGGAGTGACAACAGTGGTGTGGCTCGCGTTTGGTGCCAGAAAGCTGTCTTTTGTATATAGTATAGAAGCGTACCCGTTCGCAATGTGTAATTTTGTTCTGTGCCTGCATGCATAAGCTAACAAAAATGTGAACCGTAACGCGATCATCTTATTAATTTACAAGGCTCCCGAGACATTTTACAGCGAAAGCTGTTATGAGATCATTTCTCCGGCCGTTTTTGGCGCCGTAGTTGTCCGCCGCCGCCGCCGCCGCCGCCGCCGGTGTCCGTAACCAGTATCGCTCGAAATAAGAAAAAAAAAACTAAATAAGAAAAAAATTCCAGGATGGAACGAGGTTCGAACCTGGGCCCTCTGCGTGGGAGCCCAGTATTCAACCTCTGAGCCATGCCGGTGCTTGAAACTGCATTGCAAAAAGGTCCTATACAGGCTTCATGTCGGGAAGGAACCACATTAGCATATGCAATATAGCGTGGTAGAAGATTAAAATAAGCACCAAGCGTCGCACAACGCGAATTCTGTAACCAGGCGTCAAACAATTGCGAATTTCGCAACGAGTAGGTTGTTGAATGCTTCCAACCCATTACAAAAGGGCTCTGCCATAATTCTTCATCATCATCAGGCGCAGAATCAACAAAGTGCGCATAATCCCTTACATGCGTTTAGCAGGTACCAACGCTCTCTGTAGAATGACGAAAAATGGCACAGTGCCTGCTGCCCTACTTCTAAAAAATTACAATTATTTATAGCGTAGTGGGTTACTCGCAAGTGCACTTATATTGGTTGCCAAGGAAGCCCATAAGCGCATGATCCACTTCCTCGGGGTCTCAGTAAGATTACAATGATTTATAGCGTAGTGGGTTCCTCGCAAGTGCACTTGTATTGGTTGCCAAGGAAGCTCATAAGCGCATGATCCATTACCTCGGGGTCTCAATAAAGTTCTTCGCCCCCCCCCCGTCTCTCTTCCACGTCAACGTATACAGCATGACGGGAGAGGGAAATAGCGACCGGGCGTCACCCAATGCAAATTACATAACTGGTGGGCCGTTTAAAGATTCCAACCCATTACAAAGGGCTGAGCCATAATTCTTCATCGTCATCAGTCGTCACGTCAACAAAGTGCACGTAATGCCTTACAGACGTGCAGCTGGTGCCTCGCTTCTCCATAGAATGACGAATAATGGCTTTGTGGGTGCTTCCCAACTTCACAAAAATTTTGATTTGTGGCGTAGTGGGTACTTTTCTAGTGTACTTGTATTGTAGCCCCAAGAGAGCTTAACGGGCTCTAGAAACGCCGCTCTTCCAGCTTTCGCTGTGCTGTGCTGCGGTTTCAGCGCAGGCCTGGCGTTTTTTTTTCTCAAAAAGGCAGACTAATAACCAAACAAATATGATTTACCATGGGTCATGTTCGCGGGTAAAGAAAGCGTAATTAACTTCAAGTGCAGTGGAGTGGTTGATAGCACGCAGGGAGGCAATTTTCCCCTCGACTCCTTCAGTGTACCTAATGCTGCGCGTAATGAAAGATACGGATAGCGGTACTGCATTTTTAGAAGAGACTCCTCGTCCATTCATATTTCATGTTGAGTCAGCCCTCCGAAACTGGAGCACGAATGCCACTTTCTTGAATGTGGCTAAGACTTATGGTTCCGTTTGGTGCTTGTAATAAAAATGAGAGAAGTAAGAACTTTAACTGATTCGAAACTTATTGTGTTGCTTCTATTTCTGGATGTACGATTTGTTTTCCTTTACTACGCCGTACAGATTTTGAAGTAAGTTGACCAGCTGGTTAATAACTTACCTAAAGTTTTTTTGCTGGGAAATTCTAAACTTTCTGCATAACGGATAAAATAGCATAGATATTCTTTTTCGTCTATAACATAGACATTTGCGGTGCATCAATAAGTATGCCGTTCATTTTCTAGCTCCTTAAGCTAAGTAGCCACCTCACTTCAGGTGCCCAAACACTTAGTAGCGTGCGGACGTGCGTCGGTGACACTGGACGCTGTCCAGTTCTATAGCAGAGCACTGGAAGTAGGTTTTGCCGCGGGACATCACCGCCGGTGACGCCTTTAACGAAGGCCAATTGAATATATCCGCCAGTGCATGCACTGACGTGCACCTAAGTATGAACAACTCGAATAGGAAGAAAATATGGCAATAATAAAAGTGAGCGAAAGCATGTAGGGTGAAATTTATGCGAGGCGGTGAGAACGTCTTCATCGTATACTTCTCGGCGCATGATGGTCCTCGTAGCCGACTGCTTCACATAGATCACATTATGCAAATCTCTGGTCTGAGCAGAACCGCGACGTTGCTTGGGCAGCGCAAATGGTGGTGTCGGTGGCGATAAAGCCAACGAGCTCGAGCATCCGACACGGCCACTTGGGAGCTGTTTTCCTGCGTCATGCCCGCTGGGAAACACGCTCGTAGAAATCTTTGCGAGACGGCCTTGGCGAAGGATCTCTCGTTGTACTAATCTGCAACCTAACCTAATTTAGTACGGTATGCGCAGTACGATCAAAGATATGCAACTGCACTGCAGTTACTGCGCTTTGCAATAAGGAAAAGTTCGGTGGATAAAATTGGGGGAGAATATGGATCATAACATTTATTTTGCAAGAGTGCTGTATTCGCGAACTGGAAATAGCCTAATAACTCAAGAATGAGGCTATAGGCAGTTTTCAGACCTCGCATGATCAATTTTTAGAAGGACTTTTAAAACAGCGTGTGAAGGGGCTGATGGAACTTTGAAGTTTCTTATTATTAGCAATGTCGCGATACATAAAACGAAGGAGACGTTTTACAGACTAGGGTCCCATAGTCGAAAGATTGTACGGGGACCCACGATGAAGGAAGCATGTAAAAAAAACGCAAAGGCAGATGGCAAGACAATGTAGTATCAATAGAACAATGTTATACAACAGCTATAGCAAAACACCGAAACGATAAAACATAGTAATAAATACAACTAAAGCAATACAATCGCTGCATCACAGTTCTAAAAGGACAACATAGAATGATTTATGACGATAGAATGTATAATTTCAGTTTTTGAACGTGTACAGGTTAGTTAAAGACTTTATATTGGGTGGAATAGAGTTCCATAATAAATAGGCTGTGAATGACAACAATTTTATGCCGTAGTTAGTGCGAACTCGGGGTAGTAATAGACTTCCTTCTAATGCGAAACGAGTGCGGTTAGTAATTTTTTTGTAAGTCGCGGTTGATGAGATCGAAAGGTAGCCTATGATTTGTTATATTAAAATCAAACAGGTACAACAAACTTCAAATAACTAATACATAGAGAGAGAGAATTTATTTAGAGAAAGGCCGACAGGTCGGCCTGAGCTATAGTTTCCTGTGGCCTGCTACTCTACACTGGTGAGGGGGGACGGGGGAGCGAAAGAGTGATGAATGACGATGGTAAGGTAGGGAGATAAGAATATAGTTCCGTGACGCTGGGGCAAATCTAAAGACGTGCATCCAGTCCAGTGACTTGTAAGACAGCTACGACTACTTCTATAACCACACTTGAGCTGCTCACGTCAGGCTAAGGACCTAACAAACACATAGGATATTATATTGTCTAAGCAATGAAATAGCGTTTGAACGACGAGGGCTGAAAGTAATAATGCGGATGGCTTGGTTCTGCATGTGTTGCACAGATGAGAGGTACGAATGATATGTGTTCGCCCAGGTAGTTATGCCATAGTTAAAATGACTATGAATAAATGAGAAGCAGAGCGATAAAAATGCATTAATGAAGAAATATGGCCTAGCTTTAATTAATGCGTGAATACCAAAAGCAGTCTTTTTCTTTATGTCCAACAAATGTAGACCAAAATTAAGACCTATGTCTAAACGTAATCCGAGAAAAGAAACAGAATAACAAGCATAGATAGTATTAGGACCCATTGTTAGAGCAGCAGAAGTTAATGAATGGTTTTGAGAAGACCTGAAAATCATAAACCGAGTTTTAGAGGGGTTTAGAGTTAGGTCATTGTTGTTACACCATAAAACGACATCGTTCAGTACAGGGTTTAGTTTTGATATTAAAGATGGAACTGTTTTGGCCTTACATGATACTGTGGTGTTGTCAGCATACTACACGCAATGTGCAAAACATATGACATCAGGGAGATCATTTATACAAATAATAAATAGGAGGGGACCAAGAATAGACCCCTGCGGAACACCTTGACTACTAATCTTAGTGTTAGAGTAAGAGCCACCAGTAAAGACCACGTTTTGTTGATTAAATAGGTAATTCTTCAGAAAGTTCAAAGGCGGTTCGGAGATACCATACGAATCTAGCTTATTGGAAACAATCGGGTGATTGAGCGTGTCGAAGGCTTTAGTTAAGTCCAAAAATATTGAACCCTAGAATGTTTGATGAAGTCAGTCAAAGAAAGCAGGGCATGGTTAGCGGAGCTTCCATGACGAAAACCAAACTGGGAAGGTTTTATAACATTACATTTCGAAAGGTAAGCGTTAAGACGCTTCACAAAAGATGTTCAGTTGGTTTACTTAATGATGGAAGAATAGATATATGCATATAATTTTAGCAGCATCTTTACCACCGTTCTTAAACATTGGTAAGACTTTTGCACGTTTTAATGAGTCAGGAAAACAACCTTTAAAAAATGAGATTGATTATATGGGTTAAGGGCTGAGAAATGAAATGAGCAGCCATCTTTAAATGATGCGCAAAAATGTTATCCAGACCGGGAGAAGCATTTTTAAGATTGCAAATAGCTATTTCGTCAGAGGAAGAGGGAAAGAGAAAAAAATGAATGAGGTAAGCGCGGCAAACTAGGTGAAGAAACATTTTTTAGAACAGCTGGATGACCAACTGGAATACTCAGAAAACGCATTAGGAATGTCGCCAGAGTGGCAATTAGTAGCGTTATCGTGAGTGATTTTCGTTATGGGCGAGTTGATTGTAGGCGAATTTAAGAATTCATTGACCAGTTTCCACTGTCTTTTAGGATTTTTTTATTCTTTACAAATTCTTCATTATAATAGCGTTTCTTGGCGAGCGTTAGCAAAGAGTTAAGAATATTACAATAACTTTTGTAGCGATGCACCGAGGCGTTATTAAAGAGTTGTCGCTTGACTTTCCTATAGAGATTATCCTTTTTTCTGAGAATCGTTAATAGGGCAGAGGTCACCGAAGGGTTTTGAGGCTTTTGGTATTTCTTGTTATAAGCAATGGTATGAGTACTAGCAGAAACAGCTTCTGAGAATAAAGAGGAAAATGCATCAACCGCTGTTTGTGGATCAGTCACAGTGTAAAATAACAGTGATGAAACTTTCTTGGTCAAAGCGCACTGAAGTAAAAGTTGAGTTGATTCGAGCTGCAGGGCTATCAAATATGATGAAGATAGGATAATGATCGGTAATGTCGACATCAACTACTCCGGACACTTGAGGACTAAAGTTAGAAAAAGCATGATCTAAAAGAGTGTTAGTGCCACGTGTGTTGGATCGAGAGTGCGAGTCAATGAGACACATTAACCCGTACCCTAGAAGGCAATCATTATAGGCAATGGTGCTCTTCGAATAAGGATCTAATAAGTTAATGTTGATACCGCCTACCAACAAAATATTTTTGTTCTCTAGTGAGAGATTGTTTAGGATGGTCGCAAGAGCCAATAAGAACTGAGTAAGTGAGAAGAGGGAGAGCGATAGATGCTGGCAAGTATTAAATTTTTTTGATTATGTGTAAAATGGGGCTGCTAAAAAATGGGCCTGCTGAAATGAAGCTGCTCCTCCTCTCCACTTCCCCTCCGCCCCTCTCCTCTCCCCCTCTGAAACGCGGGCTCGACGTGCCGAAACGTTGCTTCGCATCGCCTCATGGTCCCCTTTAGCGGGAGATGGTGTGATTTTTCATTCGAAAAGGAGCTTCGAATTATGTCGAAAGACTTTGTAAAATGAGTGTCTGTTGCACAAAAAGCGACAAAATACAAGCTCAGCATCGAAGAACATAGATGAAACAAAGTGTCAGAAGCATCTCTGGTAAAATAAAACCTTAAACTTTTCACGAACGGTATCACCCAGTTTGTGGGTCGAGCATTGTGGCGTTAGGATTGTAGCTTCACAGCCCACGGGGCTTTGATTTTTAGACAGTCTATAAACTACAAAGGAACCAGGCTACGCGATCAGAGGAGCAGGCGCTTCCAGGCACATTGGCAGGGTGCCGGTGCGTGTGGATCGTTCAGGTCTGAAATAAGCGTAAATAATAGAACGAACGCGAACGGCGAGTGGAAAAGCGAGGGCGAACGGTGACGGGTACAACAGGAGTGCCAGTGCGCGATATCGACGAAAGGAGCGTGCCTGACGCAATTCTGTGAGCGAGGCGTCCTTTACGTGGATAAGTGCCTTTTCTTTTTTTTGTTATCATTCTGGAGCAGATCATTCTCGGCTCGGTGAGTGCGTAGGAGCGCTCCCAGCAAAGGATCATCGGCGCACCATTCGACTCTGGACAAATCCGTTGGATCATTCCTTATTCTCCAAGCTCCGTTCATTTGCTTGAGAGACTTGACTGACACCCTGCAAATATCCGTCTGCCTCTTGGCCTTTCTTTCCTTTCGTTACAGTATTATATATGTTGTTCGTTTTGTTGCAATCGTTTCTTTCTTGTATCACTTCGCTAGCAGGCCGCATTTTGAGGCTTCCCGATCTTATCTCGTTGTATTGCGACTTCTTATTGCTCTGAGTGGTTCACCTGCGGAGGCACCTTTGTGACTGAGCTATGGAAAACATTTTTTAAATGAAAGCAGTAGTGGTAAACACGCAAAAAATAATTACAAAGTAGGTGTGTACATGTGTCGATGTTATACTAACAAATCGGTTTTCCAGGAGCCCAATAAAATACCGACTACTTTTATGCTCCAATTTTCTGGCATCAAGATACAAAAGAGTACAAAATAGATAAAACCGAGGGAACCGAACAAATGATATTTACATCTGTGACGGAGAAGCTTTTTGACTTCAGAGGCAGCGACAGAAATCGAACGTATAAATATTTTATGATAATTTAAACGACATTTCGATAGGTAAGGCGAAAATGATATTTCCAGAAGTTGCACTCCAAGATCAGCGTGGCCAATAACTTCTGCGGATATCATGGAATATTATTCTGAATTTGTTGGTCGTTGTGATTTGTTTTGCAGGAGGGCAATGATCGAGGCATCACCCGCGTACATCATTATCGTTTCTCTATAACTCCTCGTCCCCGCTATCTTTTGAACATTTATGATCGCTATGTTTAAGCAATGAATTTTATGACTACGTTCAAGAAAAATCTTCCCGTTTTCGTAACTTAGACTATGTTTAGGATCATGTTGATAGTCCTAAGCTTCGTCTATTGCACGTTCTCTTGAGAGAGTTCATAATGCACAATGACTAGCACCACTGTCTCATGTTGTTGCTGACATGGTTTAAATAAATCAATAGTTTAAAAAAATAGGACGAGAAAATTCCTCTTCGTCCTTTTTCAAATATATCTAGAGTCTGATAACTGTATTTATACTTCTCGTAGTACACATCTATAGGAAGGTAAATGTGATGCGAAAGGCGGGGCGGTTAACCGGAACGTAGATGTGTAGTTTCGTGCCCTGCACTGAGGAAAGCTAACGGAGACAGAAGGGCAAGGAAAGACAGAAGGAAAGAATAAGAAATGTCACGCACAATTGTGGTTACATGGTATTGTTTTCAATTGCATATTTTTGCACATATAACTCGAACAAACCCACCAGTGGCTCGCAGTGCTTAGAGGCCACTCGAAAACCTTATAATTCGTAAAGGAAGTGAAACAGAACAATGAGATACAAGTTGGGGCTCGATAAATTATACCCATTCTCTTTCAGCCTTTCCTTCAGTCCCATCTTGTTCGCCCCATCAGGTAGAATTTATGAAAGCTTTTATAACATGCTCCCTGCTGTATACGCTAGGAAGCAGCCTCGTACACCCGCATGCATTCTTTGCCTGTGACAATTACCTGCGTGGTGTATGTCTGCAATGATAAATCAAAAGATACCATGATAGGAGGCTCACTAAGGAAGCCGGCCATCCTGAAAGAAAGGAAAACGAAACAAGACTGTGCCACCAGGGACTCAAAATCTTAATCGCCTCTTTTTTCCCTACCACGCCAAGAATGGCAGGTGGCTTCGTCTGGCCCATTTGCAGGAGCTAGAAAAATTTTAAAAGAAGGAAGCCACTTTAATTGCAGCCACCGTTGGTGAAGCTTCGAGAACTCTACTGAGCACAGCTCGCTCTGAAACGAAGGAACGCAATTTACGTTCTCCATCGGGGATTTTAACAACGGTAGCTCTTTCATTCGGCGCAAGTACCCGTGCTTTGAACAGCGCACGAACTGATCCCCGACCATCCCACGGCGTCCGCTGCGATAATGAAGTGGCTCGGCCAGTGTGCGCCGAGGAAATGGGAAAGGAATCGTTTTGCCCCTGAGGGTACCAGACTGGGTTAAACAAAATGCACGAAAAAAGAAAATCTATCGTTCTCAGAAACCCTCCTTCCTCATTCTGGCTCCCTTATTCGGTGCGCAAGGCCATCATAGAACTCTTCTCCGGGTAGGAATCCAGTTTAAATGCGTCAAACGTTAACGATGCCCCAAGACGACGACGCCGAGAAGGCATCGTTTATTTCTAAATGACGCGAGATAGGCTTACATATATTGTTTTTTCAACCATCTCCGAAGACTCTTGACGTGCACCTCCTTCTCAGGTACAAAAGGACTCGATACACATTTCTAAAATAAACCCTTAGCAGCAATTTCCTGCCAAGGCTAACAAATAGGGACTTGCAAAAAGAAAACAGCTCAAGAAAGCAAAATCAAAGCCTAAGATGACACATATACATTCGTATACACGTATCCAGAAATGAATGCTCAACTATCAAACGACAAAACAAGAATTTCAGAAAAAAAAGCAACGCAGGAGAAGAAGAAATTCTCATTAGTTGCGTGCAGGGGTTCATTCGTTAATGGTATAGCGACGATGATATTGCTGCATGAAGTGAGCGGCTATGGAGTGGCGAGGTATTTCACAAGTAAGCGTCGTGCGTTGATGAAGAGTGTTGCAAGTATCTTGTTCCGCTAAAAACTCCGCGTTTAGTAATTACAACCCGATACGAAGACTTTACGTCAGTACGTTTTGCTTTCTCTTCGCGTCATCACATTATTGCAGGATTAGCTAACAGCGAGAAGTTAAATTTATTGAAAGACAGTTGGCTTTCTAAATGAGAGAAAGAAGAAGAAAAAAGTGGGCGTTCATAGAGTGTGTGAAGATCCTCACTCATATGCACCAACTCCTTAAATGTACTGCTGAATCAGGTTTGAATGAATAAAAAAACTCCCAGAGTTTCTTATCATGCAATCGCCTAAGACGACTCGAAAGCGAAAGCCGTCTTATTTCGCTTTTTGTTCTTCTTCTTCTTCTTAGTCGATGTATTGCTCTATGTTGCATGTTGTATTGCTGTAGTGTGACCAATTTCTGGAGTATATCTTTTTGGTCATCTTCTGCCCCACCTTGATGTCCCGTAACCCTGCCCCAAGCCTCTAAACTGTAGCACCACCAACGGCCGGAAAGAGTGAAATATTTAGTATGGGAGGTCGCTCACCGTCAGCTCACTACACCTGGGCTGATAGGATTGGTAAACCGCAACGACACTGACTTACATTCGGTCGCACTATCTTCGCCCCGGTGCTTCTTCGACCTTGCCCTTCAACGACAACGGAAATACTGGCGCGGCAATTTCTATGCGGTGGTCCCATAACGCTTGACCGGAGCTGCTCTGTTTACTTCCGGTGTGCTAGAAGGAAAGCCTGCTTGCTGTACAGCCTGCGAGCTGGTTGTGAGCCACATTATGGCAGTGTTTTACATGACATAGCGCAATGAGTTCTTTTCCGCCTCCCTCAGCCTCAGTTTAGCGTCACAGACTGAATTGTTCTACTGAATTTCATCCTTAAATATTTATACTTCATTTCATTTTTTTTCTTATACCTGGCTCCGTTCAGTATTTTTCTATCTTTATGTAAATTAATTTCTCTCCCGACAGGGACATATCAAGTTGGCCAGGTAAACCTAATTGCACGTCTGTTGTTTTTATGCAGTATTGGAATTTCTCAAGAGAAGAGAAGAATTAGTAACGAAGGAAAGGGAAGTCAACCAGTTTAGAACAACCGGTTTTTTAGCCTGCACATGGGAACAGGATGGGGGTGATTGAAAGATGGAGAGGAAAGCGAGACAACACATAACACAGCACACACAGTCAGCCCCAGTCCGTCACGCTTGCGTGGTACGCTACATAACTGTCACAGACGCTTGACCAAGTCCGTTTCCTTTAAAACCCTCAGTAGTGCATTCGTCACCCTGAGCTGCGATGTCTTCCGTCGACATGTAAGAATGGCTTCAAAAGATGTTGTCCTATTGTCAAGGTGTGCTAGAGCAGATGCCAGGGACTCCCTCTGAACATTATATCCCGACAGTCGCACAGAATGTGCTGTAGCGTCTCCTCCCAATGATAGGCGCCAATGAAGTTTATGACCACTGCACGAAGTGTTTTGCGTGTTTTTGTGCCTCGCGAAGCCTCGGTAGAGCGGGAACGGTGGCAGCATAGTGAAACGCGAGAAGGAAGGGTTGGTGGAAGGGATGAAATCGGTGGAGGGAGTCTCTGAGGGTGGCAGGTTGGTTTGCCGCTAGACGAGGAACGACGCTGCTTGACTACCAAACAAAGGGTCGATTGAGCAGCACAAATGGCACGGCTCTCACTTAAGTAACGTTCCATGGTGAACGATGACCTCTCAAAACAATAGTGTTTCCCGCCAGGAAGGCGGTAGATTTGCAGGTGTTATTGCGTCAGTGCCATTGAAATATGAAGCACCTGTTGTTGTGGCTACTGTTGCTTTTTCCTTGTCCTTCTTGTTCTTCTTCTTCTTGTGATTGTTGGTGGTGGTTTTGGCGGCGCTCTTCTCGCCGTCACTATTTTTATTAGTTTTGGCAAGTGCCGCATACCGCATGGATTAAAGTGTCCTGAACCACCGCGCATTCTAAAAGCGCATTCTAAGAGCAGCAAACACTGCTATGAACAGCTCAGCCAATGTTTATAATTGCGTGCGGCACGTAGAGTTTACAAGTGGCGCGCGATGGGGGTTGCCGCTTTCTGAAGCGCCCTCTACATGCATAGGCACGTGCTCACTCTCCTTGTAGCTGCCGGCGTCGGCCCTACTTGGTCATTAGAGAAGGTTCCTGCTATTGGCCGATAGCTGGCATAAACTAAGAGAGACGTTTGGATCTGATGCGCTTCTTGCCACAGGGTGCCGCCATGTGCCGGCGCCACGCTCATGACTCCGTTTAAATCTAACGAAGTCAATGAACCATTAATTATAGCTTCAAGCTCTCGATCCCCTTCAACACACGGTACTGGAGACGACAGCGTTCTGCCGTGGAAGAGGCCACAGCGAAGCGAGCACGATGCAAAGCGATCCACGTTGTATGTCCTTGTTTAAATATTCGTTCATGTCCTCCGTTTTCTTTATTGGCTGTTAGTATTTACGAGCAAACCCTGTCGCTCAGCGCACCCGTCCATGAACATATCGATGAAACACCACACAATGAAATACAAGCACTTGATCTGTTCGTGCATTAAAGCAAATAACAGATAAAACTGAAGTGGCTTTCTTGATACTACGAAAGGTTCTGCCACATCCTACGGCCCCCTCCCCTAACCCTGCCGAGTTCCCATCACAATCTCTTTGCGGGAGCTGTTTAAAGAATAGCGGGCGTGAGGTCAACATCATTTGCGCTGACGCATGGGGCAGGCGGTTACGCAACGGAGGACAGCTGCTGTGTTTTGTGACCCAGAAGGAGCACGTCTGTGCGTGTGCGAAGACACGCGGACCGCATGGCCACCCCGCAACGTATACCCTCTTCCATCTGCCTGACTTTTCGTCCCGCCTTCATCCGTGACTGCCAAAGATGAGCCGGCCCATTAAAGTCGCAGGGATTAACCTATCCGAAAACGGATTTAGTGGAGAGGTTCACCAAGCGAGTTACCCGACAAGAAAGGGACGCTGCATAAGAGAGAGCCTCTTGTTAGTCAGTACTGACTTCTCGTGCGGAGAAAACTCGGGGCCGGCTCACAAGCGCTGCAGAAATGACTTCAGTTCATTTTAATTATCGCTCCACTTAGTTGCGCTTGTACTGAAATCGACTTTCTTTCCTTTGTATTTTTGATAATGAAAAAAAAAAACGCTGCAGTATATCGTACAAACGAAAATGAAAAAGAAAAAGATATTCAATGTGTTTCTCCCTGAATAAATTCTATCCAAACTCATTGCGTGGGGAAGCTTTATTGTAAAGAAGCTGGCATAGAAACTATGTTTCTCTCATAATCGCATTCAATATGTCTTCATTAGTAGTGGGACAGCCTGCGTTCAAGGGCCTTGCAAAAGGCTTAGATAAAAGAAGAAAAGAAACCTTATATTGTTTTTATTATAAGAGAACCCGAAATGCAATACATCCACTCAAAAGCTCGCCAGAACATGATTTGTCGAGCAACAAAGAAAGTAATTCACGGCCGCTGTGCACGCTGCTAAACTCAATTATAAAGGTTTTTGCTGAAAAAGTTAGCGCGGCAGAATAGCGCATGTTAATTACATAGTGGAAAATACTCGTTCTTGGCACCCCATATGAAGCAACTGTAAGCTATACGGCGCATCTTTTACGTTTGCTGGAGTGTTTTGACCGCTTGAATAGTCGTAAGAGTGACGTTTCAATATGTATGCTACTTACTAAACATTTCACTACCTTTGGAAGGTTTTACTAAATATGCTGCATTGGGGTTGTTCAACCTTCAAAGGAAGCGAACATTTAACGCGCGCAAATTTTAAATAAAATACAGCGATTAGCTTAACTGGTATGTTAATTTTTTTTAATAGAATCGTACCACTGAAACTTGTGGGTTTAATTATCGACTAGCGCGACTGTATCAAAATGCGGGTGAATGAACACAGCGTTGTCTTTGCTAGGTAGTAGGTTAAGAACATCTGGAAATGTTAGCGGACGTTAATGACTGGAGAAACCCGAAGGGATCAGCGCACAAACAACGTTTGTACGTAGCCTCCTTTCGTGCGCCCTGGTCGAATTTCGATTCCAAAGAGCCTTGAGCATCTACAAACTTGCCTAATTCCGTGTTTTTGTTTACATTTTATGCGTGGCTGGTGGCTGGACTTCGTGAACGGGTGTACCGATCGAAGCTTCTGAATATTCACACCTCGTTGCGCGAACAAACACCGAGCGAGGCCTGACAAGAAAAGCCTTTCTACTTTATCGATCACGGTGCCATCTGTAATTGCCTCAGTGGACAGCGTGGCTCCATGCGGGAGACCACAGCCTCACAGACCCACCGTGGCTGTCCGCTTTCACAGCACGTGCTCGCTTTTACTGGACATTCCTTTCCACTGCACAGCATTTTGCATCTTTTTATATTTCGCGACCCCGCTGGGAACTTGCCTAACTGTGGAGGCATGCAGGTCTGTTTTTTTTACTATACCTGAAACGAGTTCCTACGCAATACAGTTCGTTCAAAAAATACAATGAGATAGAAAGCGAAGCAAGCGAAGGTGAAACAGACGTTGTGTGTATCAGTGGCTGCTCAGCACTCGGAAAATGGCAAAATGATGTACGAAGGGTGGCAGAAAAATATTTTTAAAAAATTCGGCAGATCCCACGTACCGTGGGAGTCGATGTTATGCGAAGCATGCGGCGGGTATGTGACTGTGGCATAACTTTTTTTAATTAGCGACACGTTACAAAATGACGCTAGAGATTTGTATAAATTTTACACACACACACACACACACACACACACACACACACACACACACACACACACACACACACACACACACACACACACACACACACACATATATATATATATATATATATATATATATCTGTTGAAAAGTCGCATATATCTTATCTAAAAAGTTGTTTACGGTTGGGTAACGCTGCCAATGGCAACATGGCTATTACGAACACCAGAAGCGGTAAGCTGATATGTTGTGCTTATACGTGTCCCGAGAACGCACGCACGTTTCACGAACCTGAGTGCATGTGTGCAAAAAGTTCTTGACAGTTCTTGAACAAGGGCATCATCACCGTGATTAGTGAGCACCAGCAGCTGGTCATGACTTGTTATAGGATCCAGTCGTGATCGTGGTGACGAGGGGTCCATGTGTAGTGAAGTATGTGGTATAGTAGAGCTGTTGGAATTCGTGGATGCCTCGGTCATTTCGTCGACAAATTGTCTGTCGAGAGAGCCGGCGACATGTCGGAACCTGAAGCCACCCTTCGCGTTGGTGAGGTTTAGGCCGTCGAGGCTGGTAGGCCTGGATAGTGCTACGTTGACCAACATCACTGATGGTGTTTGTCGTATTCGTAGACTACCTGGGCGTTTGTGGCCTACGTAGCCTAGTCTGCAAAGCGGCTGTCAATCAATCTGGCATCGTCCTCGATCAGCATGAGTCCATCGCCCAGCCTCGTAATAAATGAACAGGACACTGCGTCGTTCTGGTGGACGAAGTGCACTTTACGGTGCGGTGATGTGGATATCATATGTAACTTTCGTTATTGTATTCCTCCGGGTCGAGCAATGCTTCAATGTAGCTTGCTGAATCATAGGAATACAAACGTAATGTTTATTAGACTGCTATAAAAGCGGAGCCAACACTGGAACTACAGACGTTAATCTGATATGACGCCTGTATCGTAGGAGTACACATCGTAGGAGTATCATGTAGTGTTTATTGCTTTCTTGTAAAATTAGATAGCAATCACCACAACCACAATTGACGCTGCACCGATATCACGCCTGCGTAGGCTGTTATGCCCAACCAGTTTATAGACCTGGCGTGGCTCAGTGGTAGAATACCTGATTGCCACGCCGAATGCTTGGGTTCGATTCCTGCTGGGATCCTAATTTTCATTATTTCCATTCGTTGCGTCAACACTGCCGATGTTGGCTTCCCTTAACACTCTAGCATTTAGGTTACCAATGTCTGTTCTCGCCGTTCCCGGGTAGATATGAACTGTCAATCACCTGTGGCGCATACCCGTGCACCGCGGCCCATGGTAAGCGGGTATGTGCCACACGTGTCTAGTGGAAAGGGTTTGAGGACGTGCGCGACAGGATTTTAACGTTATTCATGTTATGACCCGGCAATCATATTCGTCAAATCCGCTTACCCTCCTATGAAAATTTTGGTCTACACCAAGTTAAGGAGGCGATCATGAGAGCACCCAGACGTAGGGGGCTAGATAGATAGATAGATAGATAGATACGTAGATAGAAACGCTCAAAGTGCCAGAGGTTCGCTAAGAAATGCTTCGCATTTAAAAATGAACAAACAGAACAGTCTGTGGCGTCACAATCACCTGCATAGTCTGTGAAGGCTTAACAAAGTCAAACGCAGTGTCACTACCCCGCTGAGATTTACAACGCCCGCATATATAATCGCAAATTGTCGAACAGATCAGTATGTTTGAAGTAACTCGGCAGTTCATTTAGAGCGTCTTGCGTGGATCTCCAATTATGCGAGCGCACAAGAACGTTGTTTTTTGTGAGTGGACGTTGGTCTAGCTGGTATAGTATGGATGACATTGCCACATCTTGCTGGTGGAAACTAGGGCACTCGCGAACAATAGGCACGATCATTTCACGTCATCCACTAAGAAGAGAAGCTACAACAACTCTGTAATAGGGAGAAGAGTGGTATACTAAATGAAAATTGTTAGGGTATACAAAATCATAAAAGCTGCATAAACAGCCTTAAGGCTAAAATTGTCTGTGGCAGACGGCCGGAGCCTTGTCTAGTTTTTGAGGCTTTTTTCCTTCACACCCATATTTCTCGAGGAGAAATAAAGGTTCCTTTGATTGATAGGTTTCTCTACTGCATAAGATAATTTTCTTTCGCTTGGCTTTTCAGTAAAAAGGTAACAAAGCACCAAAGAAAACAAGATACCCCACCAGCGTTGCTTCCTGTATATTCTTCGTGCCGTTGTCTGCGCTGTTCTGCCACAATGTTCATGAACCAACTGGCCCACGCCAGAACCCTTGTACTACACCAGGCTTTCTGACCAATCGAGGAATATGAATGCGAAGAAAAGAAGTAAGCGTTCCGCATTTATGGCGCTGTAGCTACAACAAGCTCTTATAACATTAAACCTTAATACGCATTTATGGTGTGGACTTCCGAGTACATAACAAAACATTGCTGATGTTTCACTGCTTTGGAAACCTCGGCACCTGTCCCACGGGAACTCGGTACAGCCTTTGTGAATAAAGGTGACCTTTAAATATTCATGTATTAGCGGACGTACGAGTCAGAACGAATTATTCCGTAAAAAACACCAAAAGAGAGGGCTAGGGAAACGAAGTGAAGCATTCCTTACCCAGAAGACGCCAGAGGGATTCATGGAAATCTGGAAGCATCGTGGAAGCATCATGGAAGCAGAAGATTCATGGAAGCATCGTTAAGCACCTTTAAAGTTATACAAATATAAAAGAAATTTTTGGGTATTGAGTCTTTTTCTGCAGAGTGTAGCCACTTGAGATATTGCTATAGTTATTAGACGTACACGTCCCTGCGACAAGAAAGTTATACTCCCGAGCCTTGCTCTCGAATACCGGACTGCGCGCGAAACAATTTACAGCGAGAGCTCTTATTAGGTCACAACGGCAGTGGGGTAGTTGTCCGCCGCCGCCGCCGGTGTCCGTAGCCGCTATCGCGCGAAATAAGAAAACGTAAATAAATAAAAAAATAGCCAGGATCGAATGCGATTTGAACCGCCCTCTGTGTGGCAGCCAAGTATCAATTCTATTACAAAGCTACGCTAGTGCTTGACCCTCCCTTGCAAGAAGACCCGATACAGGCGTCATGTCGGGCAAGAAATCTCGTAAACGTCTGTAATATACAGTGGCAGGAGGGTAAAATAACAACCGGGCGTCACGCAATGCTAACTCCACAACGAGAGTGTGGTTTAAAGCTTCCCACACACTAGACGGTGCTCAACCATAATTCTACATCGTCATCAGCCACATTCATTCCTTCGCAAAACTTTATTGAGAATCCTGAAGCCCGGTCTTTTCAGACCGAGGCCGGCCGCGTCCACGTCGGCACCGTTAGGCCGAGCCTTAGGGCGCCATCGTGAACCCTCTGGACAGCCCGTAGTTGATCCTGATACGAACAGCTGGAGATCATCTTCTGCCAGTGAAGCCATTTTTCTTCGGGGTTGGCGAGAGTCGCGGGACAGCCCGCCAGCATGTGTCTGATTTCAATGATGCCATCGCATGCGTCACATTCTTTTCCAATTTCGCTTTCGGGGTGAATTTTTTTTACAAAATACGGAGTGGGGTACGTCCCAGTTTGCAGTAAACGTAGCGTGACTGCCTGAGCCCTGAGTCATCAGCTACACGCAGCATCGACAAAGCGCACATGATGCCTTGCATGTCTGTACCGGGCACCTCCCTTATACACAAAAAGGCAAATAATGACATAGTGGGTGCTTCCCTACTTCACAAAAATTATGATTTGTGTGGTAGTGGATACCTTGCATGTGCACTTGCCTTAGTTTCTCCAAGAGAGTTTTAGCGAGCTCCAGAAAGGTCGCTCTTCCAGCTTTCGCTGTGACTGTGCTGCGCGCAGGCCTGGCCTTTTGTTGTTTTGCTCCAGTGGCACAGTGAAATCACTGACAAAGCGTGGCCCACGGCTCTTGCTCCATAAACAATCTCTACTAATGCCATACACAGCGAGGGTGAGCGCTGGTCCTGCGTAGTCAATACGCCAGCTCCGTCACCAGGAAGAAGCCTACCCCATCCAATGGTTATTAACAAAAGTGCAGCTTCGGCAGATCTTCCTTACTTCCAAGCTTCCTCCTCTCTCAGGGTCAAATAACTTCTCGGAAGTTCAGATGTGTGCAATAAAAGCATCGGTTATTACAGCGCGGATGGCGCCAAAAAGATTGTGGCATCCAGTTTACTCGCAAGCGCAGAGAATGCGAAAGTTACTTCTTCCTTCAGCCATAGAGATTTAGGATGCAGCGTACAACAACCTACCAAACTATGCCGCCGTTGCACTACGCCCGTTTTTCATCCAGCTGAAACAAGAAAGAGGCCCAGTAGATGCGATTACTCATCAACTACCTTCGACCGCCCTAAAGTCAGGCTTCATTTCGTGGTCTGCAAATGAACGGATCAGGGCGAGACGGGTGCTGTGTGGTCGCACGAACGGCTGCCCTGATTTGTATTCTTTTGCTTTTCGATCAGCAGTCCCAATCCCATTCTATCCGGTACTGATTTTTTTCTCGTTTTTGCTTGTTAGAATTCATTTCGGACCTTCTACGTTCTCTACAACCATCACAGGGATCCAACTCCCTGGCTAAGCTGGAAATAATGACGCATGTAGAAGCAATCCGCGCTGCCTGACACCCTCGGTTGGCGTTCTGGGTAGATTAACGACCACGCCTTTTGTCTTCTGTCACAAAAATTTGGTTTCAAGCCTGTGGGACTGGGCTTGTGATATGGTAGGAACACGGCGCTCTTACTAAAAAAAATTACACCATTTCCCGCTAAAGGGGACCATGAGGCGATGCGAAGCCGGAGCACTTGCACGATCGCGTTCCGTTGGCGCTCGTTGGGCATGCTACCGACCTCGCGTCGTGGAACGCGAAGAGGAACGCTACGCGCGTCTTGTCTTCCCTCTAGCCTTTCTCACAGGGCGAGCGGAGAACGCGGTCGACAGGGGCGAGAGGGGGGCAGCGTAGGAGAGGAGAGAGAGGGGGAGGGGACGCGCATGCGCTCATCGCGGCGTTGCGCAGGAGAGAATTTCGGCATGTCTAGCCCGCGTTTCAGAGGAAGAGAGTGGAGAGAGGGAGGGGAGAAAGTGGAGAGGGGAAATGGAGAGGAGAAAATGGTAGAGGGTGAGGGGAAAGGGGAGAGGAGAAAGAGAGGTGTGTGGAGAGGGCTTGCGCATGCGCAGTAAGGGTGGTCACGCCGCACACCACCACCACCACCGGATTGAACTCCGCTATAAGATGCTTCACATCTAAAAAAAGAGAGAGAGAGATTCCAGACAACGCCTAGTATGTTCACTGAAACGTTTCGTTGTACCTGCTGTTCGTGAAACACAAAGTGTACTTAAAATTTGTATTGTCAGACGAGGCGAACCACAAAGCTTTTGCGGTGTTAAATGGCAAATGTTTACCGAATCTCGTTCACACGCAGCAAGAGTGTTACGTGGTACAACTGGCAACCCCTTTCCAGTAATTAGGAAAACACAAGTATTCGTAAATGAAACGGAGAGCGGGATGCGGCATTCAGTCAATCTAGTTAGAAAGCATACAGCAGCGTACGGGAGTGAGATCCTTATTTTATATTTCATCTATCCCTTCTAGAGATCGTAGCCAGAGGTAGTGAAGTGACCACGAATCGAGCGTTTAGCTTACTTCAACGAATACTTTTCACGTAAAAAGTAATAAGGTGGAAGAGCGGGGGGGTGGGGGGTGGGCGGGGGGGGGGGGGGTTAACCACGAAGTGCGCACTTTATGGTTCACCAAAGCATCACAGAGTAAGCGGCAAAAAGTGGGGTTTCTTAAATACAATTGTCCGTTTCTCTAAAGTTTAGAGCTTCGCATTTATCCTTTTTTCTTCCCTTAGTTATTCTCGATTTTGTATTTATAATTCTACATATACAGCATCATTTCTAATAAAAACAATCTGCCCGTGAGCACGTGGAAGCGTCGTCATCGTTCGTTTCTGTCCACGCGTCTTTTGGGCTAATACATTTTTAAGGCTTTAACTTGGCCGAATGACAATCTGCCTGTTGTGTATAGCTTAACACTTGTTAAGCACTCATCCGCATTGCTCATTATGCTTTGAGCAGTCACCCTTTATTTGCCTTCAAACTTGTACTTCTGCGGGAACGAACACGTCTCTTGCACAGACAACATGCATAAAACAAATCAAGAAGACTTCGTATAAAGAACGTGAAGGTGCGTAGTACATAATCCAAGGTTTCTTCACAAATCCATATGTATCTGATTACAGGCCCATCAACGTGAAAGAATGAATGCCTTTCGGCGCAAGAGGTAGCGCTTTCAACGTCTTCAGGATGGGAAGCAATCAGCTGCATAGTACACACCCGAGAAAAACTTCTTGGAAACCTGTCGTGAAGGCCCACTTTTGCAAGAGGAGACATCATCTTCCCATCACTGATTCGCAGACAGGACGATTTGCTCCCCGGCCTTTTTTTAGAGACGAGAATAAGGAAAAAAAGAAAGGCTACCCGAATTGGTCATAAGAAGGTGTAATCAGGCTTTCTTTGAACACCAGCAAACGACAACGTCTCTTTATTTGCTTTCTTCCCCTCATCCCATACAATGCATAACTAACCTTAACTTTAGCCTGTAGGTGACAACGAGATTGGTAGTCAGGCACACGTTATGTATACTGGCTTTACTACTAACGCCAGTACAGAAGACCCGCTTTAGTTAGGCCGTACAAAGTGCTGGATTACCCTGGGCCCTCATGCGTACTCCGTTTGCCGACACCATTGCGATTCTGCCTTTCTGTCTGCGCCAGCCTCATTCTTTAATAAATGTAGTTCATACTGTCCGATCTCTTAGCTGTATGCCGTCAATATCGAGTCTAGATGCTTGTTTGCCTGAGGGTCATGTAGAGTGTTATATAGACTGTACTACAGACTACGCATTTACCTGCGTTAGATCACCACGTACGCAAGATCAACTTGTCCTGGGCATCAGGCGCCTAGGCAATAATGCTCATGAGCTACACCACGATGTAGTACTGCAGTGACTACCAGCAGACTGCGGCACAGAAGAGAATGTTCGTGCTGACACCGCTGCCAGAGCTGCACATGACACGGCATCTGAGAAAATCGAGATTCCTTTTTCAAGGAAAGATGCAACGACTTTGGTATCTGCATTCGCGCGGAATCTACAGCGAACAATATGGTGCGATGCAAATAACCTGTACGGACCGCTGCACAGAAAAGACCCGACGTGTAGCTTTTATATGACACAGGGACTAACCAGACAATATGAAACGTGCATTCACCGGCTGAGACTCAACGTTGTCTATACGAAATACTTCAAGCACAAGATCAGGCAGTCGTACGCACCCACGTGCTCGACATGTAATACTCATGAAGACTTAAAAGCACGTGCTCTGCGACTGTTCCCGTTACGACGCCGAACGAGAGATTCTGAAGGCAGAACTTCATTTGCAACGCCGCTCGAGCTTGGAACTGCGGCACCTTCTCGGCCCGTGGCAAGACAGCAGTTGCGCGATGCGCAACACCAAAGCGCTGTTGGTGTTCTTGAGGAACACTGGACTAAACCAAAGTTTGTAAATGACTCTTTTGTGTATGTGACTTTATGCGTATGTGACTGTACGTACCGTGTGTGTGTATGTGATTCATTGTATATACCATAGTCATCACCCGACACCCGGAGTAGCAAGCCAGGCGACAAACCATGCTAACCTCTCGAGGATTTTCACTAGATTATTATCTCTGTGTGTGTGTGTTAGATATTTGAGCCGGCTCACGGGTACACCATTAGGCAATGCTCCTCAAGTTCTGACTTCCTAACGTGAATGGCGCAGTCGGTCGTTCCACGATTTTGCCAGCACGGACACCTCCCGATCTCGACAACTTTCAGAAATTCACACCAAAACAAATCATCTTTCATTGCTGCACCAGGGCTGGGCAGTATCGCGATACAAGAGTATCGCGATAGTATTTCAGAGATACTCTTGAGTATCTGTATTTCGGCATCGAGATACATTTGAAAAATGTATTTGTATCTCAGTAGTGAAATACATTTACGGTGTATCGCCTGTATCGCGATACTATGCAGGACACGGATATCTCGTTACATTGTTTTTTTTTTGTATCGGAAATGAGTTGAGGCGTGTTTCCAATGGGGGAATGGCGTTTTTTTTCTTTTTTGTGCCAAGACAAGCAAAGGCGCGCCGCCGTTCGCCGACAGATAGGGCGGCGATGGTTTTCCCTCAAGCACAGAATGGTCCATGTGGAAAAGCGCGCGACGCCGCAGACGGCAGAATCGCGGGGGCAGTGTTGTCGGCATCTGCCGACGAAAGTCGCTGTCTCTGAAGGTCAGTGCAGCACGCCTAATTTTTTTCGGGTGGCAAGCCATTACTTCGCGACCCCCCGCGCGGATACCGCCTTGGAACAGGCTTTGCAATGCTTCGCGTGCGTTCAGTTCTCAAAGCGGCGGCACTTCCAAAAGCAGTTCCCGTAGTCGCGGCGGAAGTGACTAGAAGATGGCTATCTTTGACGCGCTTTCAGCCACCTCTCCAATGTCAGGGTGCGTTCCTAATTGATTACATGCGTGAAACGGTCTTTGTGCTAGCAGGCTCCCCCACCGCCGGAGCCGACTTCGCCTGTTGCGGCTTTCTGAAATGGGTGCTGGTAGCGTCGGTGGTGGTGACAGCTTCATTGAAGCCGACAGGGTCAGACGGCTTCGGATTCCGAATATGGGACAGATTTCGGATTCTGAACAGTCAGAACAACCCAAGTGAGGGCGGAAGCGTTTCGGTATCTAGATGACCCGAGAAGAGATATCGCCACGCTGCAGGGCAATCCGGCTATGAAGGCGATATTTATTCATTATAACACGAATTTGTGCTTGCTAGTGTAGTGGGTACCTTGCTAGCGGTAGGCAGACTTCTTTCTTTCCTGAGTCTTGTGCTGAGGCTGAACCGACGCTGTTAGAAGACAGCCTATTTGAGAAGCCTACACAGCAACGTTCTCAGCAAAGCAGATCTTCAAAATAAATGTCTGCTTTTTCTCAATTCACTGGTGTTCATTAGTGATTCGAGTGATTTGCTTAAAGGGGCCCTGCAAAACTTTTCGAGCATGCTCAAAAAGCGCTGCCGATCGGTAGTCGAGGCTCCCGAGAACACGCGAGCCAAATATTATAGCGATGCGCACGGCCTTTACATTTTACAATAAATTCTCAAAGTCAGCTGAAAATCGCTCCCTCTTCTCTCGACAAATGATGCATTAGTCCGCAAAATATGACGCGATTGTCGGCAGTTCCACCATTGGCTGATGCTATAATCACGATAACACCCTCATTATTACTTTCGTTGTTAATTTTGAGTTCAATAAGTAGATAATATGTATGTTTATATTCTGTTATCGCGTTAAAAACACCGAACAAACATTAATATTAGCACTTCCGATCTAACCGACAGCTCGTCTGCTCGTAGTTGCGTGGTTCCGTTTTCTTCGCCATGCGCAGTGCCGAAAACGTGAATATTTCTGTGCTTTTGACCATCGCTGGTTGCCGTTGAGAGTGGCAGCCGTTCGAGTGTTGCCTCGTCAGCTGAGAACTGCATCGTCGGCACGTTCTCACGACCGACCGAGGCAGGGGCGCAGCGTGTCTCCGATAACAATGCTGGCGTCCGGTAATGGCGGCGCTTCGGGGTCGTCTGCCAGTGCCGTCTTGCGAGGCGGTGTATCGGAGTATGGGCCGAAACCGATCTCAGCTGTCATTCGTTCCAAACGAGCGCGCAGGTTTGCTACCATGGTTGGCAGAGCGATGAAAACACTACGGCGTTCGAGGTGCACATCCAACATTACCAAACCGACGCGCAGATTTCAAGCACACGTGATACACAGTGCGATCGGCTCCGCTCGACGAGAACGACGCAAGCCGACCGGAAGTGGAGGCACAGACCACGTGGTTGCGCCCAGATATCAGAGAGAAAAAAATTAAGAAAAAAATTTCGCCGGCGCTATTGGGCGGAGCCTCGCTCTTCTGCGCTCCCTCCCTCGACTCGCTGCCTAGCATTCCGCGCGCTCGCGGCGTTGAGTTGAGGGAGAAAGCTGCGGAACGTGATCTCTATAATTTGGTAACACCACTTAGACTTGACGGATTCGAAAAATTTTTGCGGCATATGACTCGTGAAGAGTCATACGTCAATAATGAGACTATTCCAATCTAACTAAGAAAGGTGTTGCAGGGCCCCTTTAAAGTGTGCTATTTCTAGCATAGCTTAGTTTGTTCGCCAAATATGTCGATTTCGGTGTCCAATCCTTGTTACTGTTGCTGTGAAATAGTGTATTTTTATTGGAATTGATACTTGTAATTACGTCATTATTACTAATTATGTACTTTGTCCACCCCCTCCCCTGCAATGTCTTAATGGCGCTGAGGGTACTGTAATAAATAAATGAACTGAACGTTTCGATGCGCTGTAACTTTAATTACAACATTATGCTGCACTAATAGGTGTCTGCGTAGTATGAGCATCCTTAAAATAAAAATGTATTCCAGTACCTGTATCGCTGTAACTGTATTCTGGAATACTTTTTTCGTCTTATTGCAAAAGTATCTCCGAAATATACCGTTACGTTAAAGGCAACTGTATATCAGTATCTGTATTTTAGGCTTCCAGTCCATGTATTTCGATATCTGTATTCCGGAATACTTTTCTGAGTATCTCTGCCCAGCCCTGGCTGCAGCAACGTGCTTCCTCAAAACCACTTGTGCGAAACGGCCACCTGTTAATCTTAATTCTCGTAGGTTAATCAAAATGCCATTTTGAAGCCACCAAACTCAAAGACCCTCTTTTCCTTCGTTCACCTGTTTAATTCACTCAGGTACCATTTTTCCGTCTTTGTTTTTCTTCCGTTTAGATTCTGTCTGAAATGTCGCATACAAAGCAAGCCAGCCCGACGGCACGTGTTCCTCGTACCATTGTTTAGTGAGGTAGCATTGAATCGTGTGTTGCTGACAGCACTCGAATGGCGGTTTTGAAGCGTTTCCCAATACAACAATTCCCAAGCCGCCGATAGCCAGTACCTACTCTTAATTAAATTCGCGCATGTGCGCGCACTCCTGCGCGAAGTGAGCTGCGTGTTTCACTCAAGCGTACCTTCACGGGTGTTGTATGCAATCCAGTTCGTTTTCAGGTGTGCCACCAAAGACCCTTCGCAAAGCAAAAAGAAGTAAAAGAATCAAGATGCTGCAGTCACCTGCCCCCTCATAATATAGTTTGCGAAATCTAAGCTACTTGCAGCTTCTTAAAACAGAAAGATACAGTCGCGTGCTCACTAGTATGCCGGCTCATACTTCTGATTTGCGGGGCGTAGCAGCGGGCCCGTATACGCTGTGTTGCCTCGTGGCGAACTTTTGATACGGTTAGTCGCATCAGTAATTACAGCGTTCTCCGTAGCACTCAGCGGCTCTCTCTTCACGGCTCTGTAGTCGTGCGTCGTACCCTCATGTGGTACGCAACGACGTTCCGTCGCCAGTGGCACGAAATGTGGGACGCCTCCGCCTGCCGCAGGCTGTGCTGCTCTCCCGCCAAAAAGTATGCGCCACATGTTTTGTGAAGAGTGCGGCGATTCCCCCCCGCTGACATTGTAAGCGAGGTTGGGTGAGCAAGAGAAGTGGCATCGAGAGTTAAAGGATTTGTTAGAAGATAAACTGAGGCACCAGTTTACAAGAAGCGCCAATGATATAGCGCAGCATAGCTCGCCCGCCCGTTAAACGTGCGAGCACCATACCGCCTTCTCCTCACATCCTGAAAGCCAGAATGTGGCCTTCGCCTTGATCTTGCTTTGAAGAACGCAGTTCGCATATAATTGCTGCACGGCAGTGAGACAACTTAACGTCCCGATTATGATAGCTATGCGATTGCAACTTAAGGGCATTCTTTTTTTTTGCCACTTTATTTGTCTGAGTTCTATCGTTACAGAGGGCGACCAGAATAAGCTTTATGGCTTTCGTAATGTTCAGCGTGGCAATGTACGTGAAAACCACCATGGCAAATAAGTTATGTATCCAGGGGGACACAGAATGATTATTATGGCTGTCAGCCGCCCGGCTAACTGAGATTGAGTAATGAACTGTTTTAGTAAGCGGACGTGTTTCTATTCAAAAGTTGGAGGCAGTCGTGTTTGTACACAGTTCCATGTGTCATAATTCTTTTGGTATGCCCGTGCTCCAATAAATGCGGTTCCATATTTTGTTGACGTTCTCATGAATACGCATGCAACACAGTCAGGACGGCGCAAAGCTCCTCGCTGACGTGTGACGGCACTTGCGTGCGGCGTATATCCTGACAAGGGGTCGAAGGCATAGGCAAAGATGATAACGGTTACCCTTTTACTACAGTTTGGCGTTATCAAGGAACGACAGCGCATCAACATTTAGCTGATCCTCACTGCCTTGCATACGTAATCATGCTAGCCGCAATTAAACTTTGCATCCGTGTATCTCGGAGCACATAAATGCTAAAATTCTTCCAAGTGGAAATGTGTAGAAAGATGACTGATTTCTAACTTTTCAACACAAACATGCCCGCTTATTGCAGCCAGTAAAAAGTTCAATAATGTATCTTGGTAAATTCGGGCGGCTGACAGCAACAGTTACAATCTCGTTTTGTGTCATCCTGACCACACAATTTATCTGCAGAGCACGTCCTTTCGTTATTATCCATGAATCCATAGGAGGCATGAACGACATACGTTAACAATTTGTAGACACAATTAGTACTAACCACTTCAAAGTGGTAAGTACTTTTTAGTAAAATTCTGCATTTATCGAAATGATCCTAGAGCTCAAGTAAGCAGTGTACGTTTGCAGAGCATTTTTTTACGCCGAAAAGAACCATGTTGTCCGAATGTTTCGATAAGGCTAGAACAGTGACTGAACAGAATACAATTTGTCAGAACAGTGACCGAACAGAAAACAATTTGTCAGACGGCCTATTGCTTGTTCAACATACTTTTTCGGAGCATAATCTCATTCACCCAGTTAGAAATGCGTCGCGTTCGGTAAGTGTTATCCAAGCAATAGAATAAGAAGTATCACTGTAAGTAACAGTCTAATAATCGAGCATATATAGACACGTATCTCCTAACCAACTGTTCAGGACAAAAGTGTCTATCGGAGCAAGTGAGCAAAGAATGTTTCTGTGTTTTTGTTGGCAGCGCGACCCAATTCCAGAACAATGCACTCCTTTGTCAGGACGTCAAAATCTTCGCCCCTTGCATAGCATGTGGGCATCACCCTTCTCGGCATCCCGTTCTGGTGCATTGTTTCCCTCAGGCTCCCGTTATCTCGGGTCTCAGAAACATACTCTGTTTCGGCACTCCCGTCTGACGCCTCACACCGAGTGCTGGCGCGTTGTTAGCTACGATTCCTGTGACAGGTTGGGAGGACAGGACAGCTGATAACAAATCCTGCTCCCCAGACACGTACGAGAACAATAGACTCGTGACCAGAAAGCTGTCATTTATACGTGTCTTTCGATACGGCACGTTCGTCTGTCAAGCGTAACAGATGTTCACCGAGTTCACACCGTCTTGCATTTAACCAAGCGTCCGTTCACTTCAGAAAACATCGAACTGACCCGTTATTCCACGTTTGTGACTCTTTGTAGAAAAGGGTTGAGAAGAAGTTAGGAAAGCACATCGTTGCAAAAATTTTTCTCAACTTACTTTTCGTAAATGAACTCTTGCTTCAATCTTTTTGTCTCATGTGCTGTTAGACTTATGTGTTTCCACCTTTGGTGTTCCACTGAATGGCATACTTTGTGAATGTTTTTATTTCTTTTGTTATATTATCTTTCGTTTGCTAAGGAAGGAGGAGTAGATCGTACTACCATAAAAGTGCCAACCTCTCCTATCATCATTTCAATAAAGAAAATAGAAGCGTCACAGGATCCGACCGTTATCGAAAGCTTGCCGTTAGTTTGTTATATGTTTCAGGCTTCGGCCTCCCAGTATCGCGTATAACTGTAACCAGGTTTCCAGTTCAACGCTGAATGTTATTCCCGACCATCTACTGCGTGTCAATAAAAAAGCAAGGAAATAAACGATATTCCGCACAGGGCACAGTAAATGGGCTGCGATATCAATGGGCATAGTACACATACTGTCTAGAACACTTAGGCACACTTTCTGATCCAACCTTTCCCCATAAATAGGTTTATTTAGCCGTCTTCCTAACAGAAAGACGGCTGTCCTCTTATTTTGTTCCCACCATATACCACGTGCTCTGGTGTTCTTGCCAATCGCGTTATAACAAGCCTGGGACAGCTGCTCATGCCATCGACACAGCCAAAAAATGACGTCGACTTGTTCAATTTGCTGCTTTACGGCGTAAAAATGTGCGCCTCCCAGGAGCACGCCCAAAGAGAGACGTGCCGGCGACCATGGATTCGGGAGAGACGATCGCACTGACACCACCACTACGACAGTTCTCAAATGGCGGCGTGTCCGGTAACATCAATCCTCGCTATCTTTTTCTTATGTTTGAAACGGGCTACCATGCGTGTTGATATGAAAGCTAGATTGGAATTAAACATGAAAAATTTTGTTCAGCGTAAGCTCAAGTCCGTGCATAAAGGGATGCAATTTTCTTTTAAGTATGAAATGTCGACGATGTTTTTGGAATGCGTCTCCTCCGCTCTCAGAAAGAATTTAGCAGTTTTCTCGATGTAAAGTCACTCTCTTCAACTTTCTTTAAAGTATTTGTTCCCTGAATCTCATTCATTTTTGTGAGCTGCTAGAAATTTGCTAGAAGCAGATAGCGACATTTGTAAAGCGTTCGCTTTAGCGTTTTCTCACACACCATAATCGTCGTCAAATTTTACAGGAAAGTTCCGAGTTCCATCGCAGGCGTGATAGTTCAGCAGCCGTGATCGCTTTTGATATAATAACACAACATCATGTTGCACGTATTGAAGTTCTCAGACAGTCTGTGTTAGTCAGTTCTATGCGAAATAAATTCCTAGTTTTTGGGAACAAAGGGACGCAATCATGAGAATGTAAGTGCTGGGAAAGAAACTGCCTTCTTGAACGTATGTTCCGTAACTTGCATACTGAACAGCCTTTTCATAAGCAGCGCACCTCACGAATACCAGTGCCGGCGTCTGAAGAAAGCTCCTCTTGGAAAACTTTTGATTTTCCTTTGTAACATGGCCCTGTAGCTAAGCTTGTTGCATGTTCTGAAAAACTACGCATAACGAGCGACATTCAGAACGTTCTTCGTCATTGTCCACTGCCCTCAAAGTGCGTGCGGATAAAAAAAAATAATTTCTAAGTTCCATAACTGCGCTGGAATATTGATGAAAACAGACGAAGACACAAATAACAAAGGCACACAGAAAAGTACCTTCAGCCTCAAGTACGAAACATGCAAAAACAAAGAGTGTGGTGAGGACGGAGTCAGTGGCATCTTCTAGCGAAATACCGCACGCAGCGAGGTTGTCCAACGAACGGGCTTTCTTACACTGTAATTCCATGTTGCTACACACTTAAGTGGTTTTTGGCAGCGATGCCCGAAAGGAGGTGTGAACAGCGTCAGGGAGCAAGAAAGCGGAGTACTTTGCCCTTCCTCCAGAAAGACATAGGCTCTTCTGCAACCTCCCTCTCATGTGCCTGCAAGAACAATCGGCAACTCGATCCTTTCCCGGTTGTGGTGGATGCTGCCGTTTCAATGGAACGAAGGAAAACAACAACCTCTCTATTCATCCTTGTAGTTTGGTGAAGTACGCCTGTAATAGTATGGATATTTATCTTTTTGGCGGTTTAGTCTATTTGGGATTCTCACTTTTTAGTTGCCTAGTGTAGGATAAAAGAATAAGAGGAGAATGATAACGCCGACTTCCCTCGGAGCTTCGCTGATCAAGTTGGGATGGAGATCACAAGGTTTCGTAGTTCGCTTTCCAATCTATCTCGGCTTGCTTGGCTGCGACCACCTCCGCAGCGACGTGCCGTGTTTTCCAGTGTGTGTCTCGGGGCAGTGCAACTATGTTGACGCTGAGAGCTTGCTTGCACTGTTGCTGTTTATGGACCTACAATCTGTGATGTGCCCCAGAAGCAAAGAAGCGAAGTTTTTACCGCCACACAGTCGCGTTCTTTGTTTCATACCTTGGGCGTCAAAATCTGGTTCACCAAATGTGAAGCCCCTACATGGTCGTCCTCAGAGTTCTATCAAACGAATTTATAAAGCTCCAAGACAATGTGTAAGAAATATCTGTTTTCTCTATTTTTTTTTAAGATTTTCGAGGGAAGGTGCTTCATTCGAAGGAACCATGCCTTTTCATGCTAGTGTAGGTGGCAAAGTATTTAGTATGAGCCACTGGCGAGTTGGTGCACGCTTGCGGCCTTAACGGCGACATAGCAGAACAAAAATATACGTAGATATTTGTGAAGTTGCAGATGTCAAGCGGCAAGCGGTCAACTTTTAAAACTTCGTTTATTAACGGTTTAAACACGACTTAACGCTATCTTAACGAGGTTACGAGCTAACAAATTGCGCGGAAAGAAAGGAAATAAGTAGGCTACATCACTATATTAGGTAGGGAGCTGGAAATTGAACCTTCCAGCTCCATAATGACGACGATGAGCATGGTAAAATAAGTGGAACGAGACAAAAGCTGGGAGGAGGAACGTTTCCTTGTAAAAGATATTCAGTAGTTTATCGGCGCGCCCTGATTTTTCGCACTACAACACACTCACTGCACGTATTTTCAGATCGCAGCTAAGTACTCGGATGTATTAGCGAATGCTAGGTCTATAAGGATTCCTGTAATGTATAAGGTGGCCACAGTATCGCAACGACACCTAAATTACACGTACAAAAAAGATTAAAACAGCCAAAACGAAGGGTGCTGAAGGTATTGATGGTAACGGTCATAAATCTCTGTTAGCTCAGAAAAACAAAAGGTTTGCCTTCTCTTGGGACTCAACGCCCAGCCCTTCAGGCTGAAAGATGGGAAGCTCCTGGGACGACACACTCTTAGACGCGGAGGACGATAACTTTCTGATCTCGTTCGAAGACCTTGGGAAGCTATCGAGAAAAAAAAGTTGACGTGCTAGAAGTAAAGCGCAGGTTTTCAGAGAAAGTGCGACACGGTGCCCCCCACACTTGAGGCCTGGCTCTTCTCAATACGAGGTTGCACGAAGTAAACAGTGAACCAGCAGAGTGAGAAAGACGTTAGCGTCGTTTGTAATGAAATAATATCTCTTATGAAGGCCTATTGTCCGGCCAGCTGATCATAGAATGAAGGTATAGAAGAATAAAAAAAACGCACAAACAGCGCGAGGGAACGTGAGGCAATATTCGGAAGTCTCACGCAATCAGCAAGAGCTTAAACATCGAAAAAGCTTGATAAAACCTTAAGAACTAACAATTTGAGACCAGTCCATCATGCTTCATTCTCTTTCTCCAGTTCTTCGGCAGAGGCTCGCCAGCCGGCACCCTGCATGAACACACTTACTGCATGTATAAAAAGGTCACAACAGCTAGAATTTTTGTGACCCAATCAGTTTAGGGTGTAGCAGAGCATTAATGCTATTCCAGAAGTAAGCAAGCGGTCTTGCGTCCACACAGAATAAAATCATCAGTTACTCATATCATCAATCCATCTGTCTGTCATGAAATCGTTCGATGTCATGGCTAACTAACTTCAGCGTAATGACAAACATGGTAGCGAAAGTGCCATAGCTGTGTCCTTACATCTAGTGCGTGTGTGAATACGCAAAACGTGAGTTATTGCGAGGCTACTGTATGTGTTTGATAACAAAGCGCCGCAGCATTAACTCTCGTTAACCTTTTATTCATGATTTAGGAATGGGCGCGTGCGCGCGCGTGACGTCTCACTAAAAAAAACTAGGTCTCCCTCGGTGGCATTTGGTTCGCGTGCTACGGTTGTTAACTAGTGCTAGTAAAAAGAAATGGTGCATCAATTACATATACTTCACGTGAAAGAAGTTGTAATAAAAAAGTAAACTTCGACAGAATATCGTTAGTGCTATTGATTTTTATCACTCTAAGGTTAACTTTCGCATTACCGTATTTGTATGACGTTCGATTTATGAAGTGCTAGCTACGACCTCCTGACAGGCCCAACAAAAGACTGCCATTCCTTAGCTCTACCACCTCGCGCGCATGAACCTCCTGCGTCAACCAAAGTACGATCTTTCACCGCGTCTATAGGGGCCTCTCCAGATGCATTAGCGCGTTGAATGGAGCCAGTTGAGTGCTGACCAAATAACACAAACGGGCGCAAACACGGAGGTGAAATGTACACGCCGGTGTATGCGATGCGCGCAGGTCCCATTTCGTCCGAACTCTTTCCCAGAGGTGACAAGACAAATCAAGGGTGGTGGTAATATTAAAGTTCTCGAACTGTGGATGGGACCGCCGTAAAAAAGTGGAGAGAAGCTCGATTTGTGGAAACGAGTGCATTGTTCTAGAGGCATCAACGAGGTATACCTATACTGCAAGGGCCAATAAGTGCGTGTCCTATAATACGTTCATGATTCTCAAGTTATGGAGCGTACTAAGTAAACGTCATCGATACCTCGCTGAATTTCCTGAACCACCAACTCTCGTTCTCCTTTGATGGGGACGCCTTCATCCATGGTCTCCTTTATCTATCTATCTATCTATCTATCTATCTATCTATCTATCTATCTATCTATCTATCTATCTATCTATCTATCTATCTATCTATCTATCTATCTATCTATCTATCTATCTATCTATCTATCTATCTATCTATCTATCTATCTATCTATCTATCTATCTATCTATCTATCTATCTATCTATCTATCTATCTATCTATCTATCTATCTATCTATCTATCTATCTATTGCCACGCCCGCTTCATGTTTTATTTTGATGTATTCGGGTTTGACCAGCAAAGACTGTCAGCCACGCTCAGCGCAAACTGCACATCATTGTTCGAGAAGCTTCGTGATTATTGTAGATTGTTTTGTTAAGATTTCGCGCAAGACGCGAACACTCGAGCTTATTCTAGACGTTGCGCGACAACCAGCGACAACGTTGGAATATTCGACGTCACATATATAAATGCCGACGCGCTTCACCGCTTGTCAGTTGATCGATGGCCTACGCTCTGTTCGCCGCTATCAGTGTACTGCTGTAGTTTGACTTTCAGTTTGCCGGCCACAAGTTCGGCCAAATAAAGAGTTTCATCTCGGACGTGCTGACCGCTGTCTTCGTCGACCTCACGACAACGGCTATCTATCTATCTATCTATCTATCTATCTATCTATCTATCTATCTATCTATCTATCTATCTATCTATCTATCTATCTATCTATCTATCTATCTATCTATCTATCTATCTATCTATCTATCTATCTATCTATCTATCTATCTATCTATCTATTTTTCCTAGTCAACAACGCGATATCATGCTGACAACGTGCGCGGGTTATCAGCATGGCATAGCATCGTTGACTAGGAAAACCCAAAAAATGGGACAGATATACGCACTAGTGGTGCGCAGACTGAGGAGACAGCGTAGCTGGCAGCATTGCCCTCCTCCTTTCTTTCCTTCTCACCCGCACTTCTTTTTCCCACCTCCTTGCTTTACTATACTGGGCGGCCATCATTGTTTTTCCTTTATTTTTCTCTCTCTCGTTCTCTCTATTTTTCTCTCACTCTGCTTTTCTCTGTTTCTATCAGTTTTTTCCCCTCTTTCTATCTATTTATTTATCTGTCTTGCTCGCTCTTTCTATATATTTTCCCTTTCTTCTCTTTCTTTATCTCTGGTTCTTTCTATCTCTCTTTCTCTCTATTAGTACTCGTTCTCTCACCAATACGAGGGATTGCATCCCACACCAGACAAATCGGCGCAGTAGGAGAGGGCGCGCCGTGCGCGTGTGTTCGTCGAGCGAAGCTGGAGATAAAGCACAGGACGATGAGAGCGCTCGCTGGACGAGTTATTGCGTTGCACGCGCAAGGCGCTGCTCGGCAAGTCGTTGCTCAGCAAAGCGTTTTCGCGAAACCGTGGTCTTTGCTGTCCGACTGGACAGTAAAGACCACGGTTTCGCGAAAACGCTTTGCTGTATATATATATATATATATATATATATATATATATATATATATATATATATATATTCTTATATCAGCGACAATGTGCTGCCGTTTTGCAGATTAAAGTACCTAAAATTTACAACCTAAATATCTAGTGGTCGTCGTCTCTGCGGCTTAGCAAAGAAAAAGATTTGAAGAACGTGCACGAATACCCGAAAAAACGTTTTCGTTCTCTGGTCTCCCTGGTACGTTTTATCGGGTCTACATTATTCGCATGCTTGACGAAACGTGCAGCTTCGAGAACAGTGATTCATGAGCGCAATTGGGCAGTGCCTTATAGCGCATTTAATATTCTTGGGCAAGGAAAAACAGCGTGTAACTGGGTTGGCTCCTTAGGCGCCACTCAAGTGCATGCGACAGGCTTCTTCATTCTCAAAGTGAATTTCTGAAAATTAGTTTCATTCAGATAAAACTGCGGGTTCGGTTTTATTCATTAATGGTGTCGAGTCTCATAATATTCTGGTATTTGCCTCAGTATATGCTTGAGAATAAAATAGTGTTAATACACATATACTCAAAAAATACTATTCCTTAATGGCATGTCCATGTCGCAATAAAAAAAGAATACATTTTTGGTTATTTCATAGAAATCACTCCGAGGATATTGTTAATTCGCAGGTTGACTGCAAAGCAAAGTGCGCCACTTAATGAGACATCGAAATGATGTCGTCGTCGTGGTCTTTAATATGCTTATTTTTTTGTCCGAACATCTCAATGTTTTCCAGAGCTCACAGTAAGTTTATCACACCTTTTCGTTGTATAACGTAGTTCTAGACATTCTTCAACTCCTTTCATCTTCTTTTATTTGAACATATCGTCAGTTTTGTTCTGCGTGACCTGTCCTTATCGTTACTATTTTTTCATATTTATTCTGTTTGTTTACTAACCTATTTCCTGTTTTCCCTCACTTTTCTTTATGTTTTACTTTTGTAGACTAAATTTCTCTTTTATTTTTCTTATCGTTTTGTTGAATGCGTGTGCCAGAACTTAGATTTCTAGGTTTTTATTGCGCGCAGCACTTGACTGATTCACTGTTTTGTGCTTATAATTGCGTGCTCTCTTAATTGTATTTCGTGATCGCCAATTGCCACCCGGCGCTGGCGATCTACTTACGTGATCCTCATTATCATCATTGTCGCCCTGGTCACCAGCACCATCATCATGACCGTATCCTGACAATACATTTTTTGGGTTTTGAAGTGTCAAAACGACGTTATGATCATGGGGCACGCCGTAGCGGATGGCGCCGGGAATTTCGACGACATGGGATCCACGTGCACTAACGTCGCAGATTACAAGCGCCTCCAGCGTACCGCCTCCACCGAAATACCACCGCCTTGGCCGGCATGGAATCCGCGACTTTCGGGTCAGCAGCCCAACACCGTAACCACTGTATCACCGCGGCGGCTATCATCATATCTCATGTCTACTGCACTACCTAGGCAGTGATCCCTATGATCTCCTATTTTCACTGTCCCTTTGTGATGGCGTACTGTAACTAGCATTCTATAGCTGCTATATCTTATCTCATAAGGCTAGGTATGTCTGCAGCGTACTCAAAAGCCGTGGTGCCGTGCTGTACTGTGAAGTACTCTCTAGCGTACTCTAATTCACCGCATATGCATATTGTAACAAGCTTGCAGTCGAGGCCATCGCCGACTTTTCATATGGAGTGCTGCCTGAGGGCAGAGTGCTGTCTCAGCCAAAACGACTTATTCCTGGGGCTCGTAATGTCGTCTTCATAAATTATACAGAGTATAGCATCCATTGTGGCCTCCAGAATACACTCAGAGACTACGGTGCTCATAGAGCATGCGTTGATCTCAAAACCCACGTACAAACTGCTCCGCATGACAGGTGGGCGGTAATAGCGCGCCAACAACACCGTGACGTATACGTCACGGTGTTGTTGGCGCCCTATAGGGCGTCCTGCGAACATTGTTTTCCCCCAGTGGCGGTGCTGTAAGTGGTTTTTGGTTATAACCATATAGGGTAAGGATAAATCATAGATTAAAGTTGAAAGCCGAGCTTCTGGAATGACGGCCAGATGGACGACCGCCACAAGCGAAATTTTGACGTCTTGGTTGTCCTCCCATAAATACGTTAAAGCATTACAAACAGAGCGCTGCGTCCTTTCCTTGCGCATAGGTTTACCACAAGTTAATCATTACCCTGTTTGTCTTGCTTCTACAGAAGCTACGCAGAAGAGATGACAATGTTAGCGAACTTGCTTAGAATGAGATTACATAAATCTGGCAATCTGCATTGCGGTAGCTGCTAGCGAGGAGCGTCAGACGGGTGGCTTGCTCCGCATCTAGGCGCGCACTTCGTCATAAACGAAAATGTTGGCTTTAAAAGCTGGCGCTTTGTGAGTGTGGTAGAAGCTTCGAACAAATTAGCATCTCCCGAACCGTCATGGCACAACGGCGTCGAGCAAAGAGAACGCATAGCCACGGCTGTCTTCGCTTTGTCAAAAGGCGCGCGCTGCCCGTCGGCGAAAGAATGGAGAGCTGACAACCTAGGGAGCCTAATCCTCTTCAACGCTAGAGTGGCGTGATGCCCACGCGTAAATGCGCAGTCGCGGGTCGCCCGTACAGATTCATGCGAAAAACACTACAATGGAACAGGAGCGAACACCCTCATTAGGCGAAAGAACATGCAGTACGGGCCATTACATCCTAGCAACTAAATACGTCACGCTTTTAGGCGGTCCAATAACTAGCGAACCGATTAAGTGCGTGCCTTGCTGAACACGAGATCATCTTCCCATTCATGCTGTGTGCCCATCGGCATCGTCCATTATTGGCTTGCTGATGGCGCGGCCAATAAAATAATATTTACACTTGCTCCATTCCCTGAAATGTGAAAAAAATGTCATGATTTGCTTGTTCGCGCAAAGACGCAAAATCCAAACACCTGTGTACTTTTAGAACTGCCACTTGCGTGGTCGACGATGCAAGTATTGTCGCATCTTTCCTGCAGTTATGCGATTATACTGTGCCCCCCATGTAATTAGAGATGCCTTCTATGAAAGCCTATTCATATCAAATTGCGATGGAATACACACACACACGTGCGAGTCGCACGACTCTGGCAAGTCAAGCAATCACGTATCGTCTGTCTATCGCCAATAATGCTCGAATCTAATATATTGTGAAATGGACTAGGTCATGTACATGCCATATTTTCCTGAGCCAAAGGTAGTCGGCCGGCATCCTTGTTACAAAAACGCTAAGGTTACGTCAGTTTATCAGTGTCACTACTTGCGAGCCAATGCTTACGATAGCTCGTCAGTGGTACGTCTTGAAACTTCGGAACTGGATATCTTCTTGTAGCAATCGTTCGCCTATAATTTCCTTGTTTTGGGGGCGCAGCACCCTATGGTCTCAGCGTGTCGGCGGGCATCGTCGTCTGTTGTCGCTGCATGCGTCGTCGTGTCCTGTCCATTTGCTTGAGCGCAAGAGAGGGCGTCCTTCATTTGAACAACTTACATTTGTCACCGTTTTCGTTTCATATTGAAAAGAAAAGGAAACTCATTCCTTGCGAATAGACTGCGAGGCAGTAACCGTAATTAACGGCACAAAATAAATACTCATAAAAGCACCATGTTCACTCCTTCTCTTTCTTGAAGTAAGCGTTCTTAAGCGTTCTCTATTTCCGTATCCTACTCCCAGCTGCAACTACAAGCGAGAAAACACTCTGCGAAGGAGACGAAATTTCGCGAACCTTTCCTGATCGTTTTCTTGAAACACGGCACTTGTGCCCCGGCTACCGAAATATCAAGGGCAGCCGACTTGACTCGGTATAGCGAGACGGAGCACGACGCTCCTGAACCGAGTTGTAAAAAAGAAAAGCTGAGGTTAATGTCTGTGGTATGGCAATAAGGGAGTCAACTGTAAATAAAAATGTCGGGAAACCAAGAAGCACGGTAATAGGGAATGCAAATCGAGAAAAAGGCCAGAAAGAAGAAAGGGGACTACTATTACTGCCTTGAGAACTGAGAGCAGGCTTAGCGTTCCATACCTCAGCAGCTACAGCGTCCACGATTTCCAGGCGTCAATTAACGCTTGTTCTTCGAAGCAAGAACCCTCGTAGCAGGAGACCCCGCGTCCTTACGCACGGGACGTAACAGCGCGCGAAGAAAGCTAACGCTCTTACCTCTACTCGCTATAAAGAGTCGTTTTTCACTGCTCAGCTCTGAATTCCGATTAAGCTGAACTCCCAGTCTCAAGCCAGGCGCGCCTTCGAGCACCACTGCACAGGAACTAAGGCGTTCATTTGATAGTGCTGACTGAGGTGGTTGGAATTCTTTCGTGGCCTTTCGCCCAAACTGCCTCGCTGGCTTGTGTAATCTTGAAGCATACGCGTTGCTTTATCTCTCGTGTTTCCCTTTTTGATTTGGCTTTCCTTCTCAAAACTTTATCAACATCGCATTTGTTATCATCTCATTGAGCCAAACGCGATAGTTAAATTTGGCTGCTGTTTTCATTTTGCTGCCTTTTCTTTACAGGCAAGCACTTTCGCGATATGCTTCATAAGCTGTCTTTTGCTTGAGCTTTGCGCGCACTTTGCCGCAGGGTTGCCAGGTTTGGCTACTTTGCGCAATTTTGTTATTTCTTTAGGCCGGTGGCAGCAGAAGAAACGCCTTGGCTACATGGCTACTTCGTGACTACTTTCCGGTTCCCTAGATTTTACCCGAAAAATCAGTATCTGCTGAGCTGCCGTTGAAGTGTGTCAAAACATGGCGGACATTGTGTGTTTCCTGCTTCCGAAATATAATTAATTTGGGACTTGCATTACACAAGTCAACACGTTTGGATGCGTGGCGGGGACGCGGGGGGAAATGTTGCACGGGGCCTGAATTTGCCGACAACCTATATCGCGGATCACAACTTTGTAATTGGATGTAAACAGGACAATTGAAAGCGCTCAGCATCCTGGATGCTCTGCACTCATTAACATTACAAATACCATTGCCCAAGAACTGCTTACGCCATTTTTTAATGTTAGGTAAGGACTGCGGCTCAGAAATACATTATGCTCGCACTTCGGCATCGCAGAAAAAAATTATTAGACAATAATGTACGCTTCAAACCCCGCAACTGTGAAATCGAGCTCACTTCTAGACTCTACGCATTCTTGTTGTCGCCACATCGCTGTTACTTTTGTCTATTTAAGAAAAGTCACGCAAGACGCGTTAAGGGTCATTTTTGCAACAGCACGAGAAAGCTCGTCATCTTGCACGAAATGACCGCTAAAGTCAACCATTTCTGCTTGAATCTCAGCCATTTCGATATTGAAAGTTCAAGCCGTACTAAATTTCATTTTCGCCAAAAGACTTATGCATTTATTCATTTGAATGAAAACGCCACCGCCGTTTTTACATACGCGTGGCTACTTTTGGTTACCTGGGCGGCGCTTGGCTAAAGTTGGCTACTTTTTGGCTAGTATTTCCAATTTTCTGGCAATATTTTGTCTCTTTGATCTGACAACCCTCCTTTGCGTTCTGTATATACGCGGTGTGTGAAGTCGTGAATCGGGCACCATTGTTGTCAGAACCGCGTTGTGACAGCAATGTTTTGGCAAGTCGCCATGTTAGTTGGAAATTGCTAGCGAGCCAACACTAGCTGTGAGCATTCACAACGCCACCGGTGAAACTCTGGTTCCTGCGCATAAGACCAGCCAATCGTGCACATGTACTCTGATAGATAAAAACATCGTTAGAAAAGTTGCACTCGCACCAACAGCTGGGACGACATTGCAAGTCTTCAGAATGTCCTCTTTTTTTCCCTTAGGAACGTCGCAAATATTTGGCTTCGTAATGACTACGCTGGTCTCACCCCTCCGACTGGACTGGTCTTAGAATGGCCATCGTGCAGGTGTTCGGCCAGCTCGCAGTGCGCTAGGTTCGTGCCGAACATTTCCACGGTGCCATGCGCTGTGAGATTATGAACGTATAATTATCCTGTATAAATGCTTTTGAGCATTCCACGGCAAAACAATATAACACAAGCCAGTTATTGAAGCGTAGATACAATGTCAGTAGCAAAAAATAAATAAATAAACATCGTAATATTGAGGAGGAAGCCGATTCTGCTACGCCTTAACCAGACTTGTACACGTTACAGAAAATAACTAGCCGATTACAATTGCAGTTACTTCCTTTAAAACGTAACTGATTACGGCGGTCAATTACAGCCCCAGAAAAGTAACTGAACAATTACAGAAATGTAAATCGATTACTTTTGCGCTACTTTCCTTCAAAATATTAGTGCCGTAATTCAACCCAAAAGTTTACTGAAGCTACAACCAACTACTGTGGCTGCATAGTAGAGAGAAGGCTGGAGGCTTGCGTGAACGCTGAGGGGCTTAAGGTGGCTTCTGTCATATAGTCTGACACGCGGTTTATTTTCAATAGGAGTTGTTTTTCAAAGTTGTCGGAGCTGATTCTTCCCTGTTTCATCGTTGAGAGGTCAGCTGCTACACTGAACACTTTCCCAATTCATGCGCTGGTGGGAAGGGCGGTATTATAATGTAGGAACACCTTGCGCACCAGCCCGTAGTAGCGCAGTGCTTCCATGCTACTGTCCATGTCCACTATGAAGTGTCGCACTTCGCTGCTGTTGTCGCTCGGGTAAGGCGTTGCACGTAACGCCAAGGAAGAGGTAAAACAATAGGCTCTATGGGGACCCCCCGGTATGACACGACGGGTGGTCCCTACAGAACGGTTCGCGTATTTTTCGGGACGAGAACTGCCCTAGAAGACTGGTTAAAACTCGGATAAAAAAAAAGTAATTGATTACCGGTAATCAAGTACAAGAAGATGTGATTACCCAGAACGTTACAGTTTTCGACAAAGTAATCGATTATATTACAAAATTACAAGAAAAAATAATTAAATACAAGTAATCAATTAGTTGTAACGTGTTACTTACAACTCTTGCCTTAACGAACATTTTGCAAAGTTATTGCGGAGCAAGCGATCAACTGATTCGCTCTTATTTACGCGCCGCTGGTTTCTCACGCAGAAACGGAAGAATGAGGGCACAGAATACGCATCTTGATGCGCGGTAGTGAACCATTAGTGTTCCGAAAGGACAGATTTGTGAAAGGCGTAGCGAGGGAATGTCGGGGAAAAGGCGTCCAGAAGTAAAAACGAAGATGGCGACAGTGTTTGCTCTGTTCGGGCCAGCGAGTGCATTGTTTTCCGTGCAATGATGACCATTTCTCGAGCATAATGACGGGTTCAAGGCCTGTTAGGAAAACTCAAGAAAGTGGGATAATGACCTGGACTGCGAAGATTTCCGCGTACATTCGGGCAACAGAGGCACTATATGGCTTTGGCTCGGCGTTTTTGTTCTTCATCAGTGTCAACACACTGCATTGAAACAAGGACACGAGAGAATCGGTTTTTGGTGTTTCAGGCTACAAAGGCAAAAACCGGGCCGGGATGACGACTTGTACTGTTCGCCCTTTTTATGCGCGATGGTTGGGAACGAATATCAGCCTTTTGTATTGGAAGTTGTAAATAGAAACTAGTCAGCGAGGAAATCGAGGAGAGGAATGAATCTGTATATTCGTGACATCGACATTGACACTTCAAAAATGCAAAGGATAGCTCAACAGATACGTCCGAGTGCAAAAGTTCTAAGAGTAAAAAGAGAAAGCTAAGAAAGCACAATAGATAAATTGAACTGAAAATAAAACACGAAGTAAGTTTAAAATAACAAAACTGGTGCACTTTGACTAACGTGTGTAGGACACGTTAAGCCGCTTCTCCCTCGTCCCTCCTAATATTACTAAATATCAGGCCTGTAGCCAGGAATTGTTTCCGGGGGAGGAGGGGCACTTGCTGAAAGCCTTGAAAATTTGAGAAAAACGCCTATTTTCAGGATTTATTTTCGAAAAAAGGCCATGTGTCATCAAAATTTCGGGGGGGGGGGGGGGCCCTCCCCCCCCCAGACTACTGGCCTGCTAAATAGGTTACGACAAGGCTTCGAAATTTTCAGATTGAGGAATGATCACGTTACTTAACGATTAAAAGCAAGTATGAGAAAGTACCGCATTTATATACTACATGACACAACAAAACCGTTTCGCCTTCATGGCCTGTTTTTTCTGACGCTCTTCGATTTTCTCTTCGATCGACTGAAGGCCCACATTCTGTAGTTTACGACACTGGGAGTGAAACATCACAATTTATTACTTTTATGCAGAAGATAAAATAGAGTAACCATGGTTGTATTCTTGTTTTCGTTTCAGTATCAGCACTTGCAGGCACCCTGACTCACATCGTCTAATGACGACACAGTTATATTCATTAGTGTACCCGTTTTTCTATAATCGACAAGAATCAAAATGCTGATATATAAAACACGTTTTTTAGAACGGCGGAAAATTTTTGACTCATTTATTTCTTTCACTACAGCATGTCTACTGTACATGTAATACGTCTCCAGCCACGAGCACTGCACTGCGGGCATTCTGTAATGATGGCACCAAATCATTGTCTGGTTGTCGAGCAACATAATTTATAAAACTTACAGGGCGAGCACGCCGAAAAGTACGTCGAAAAGTACGTCGAAAAGTACGTCGCTGTAGTTTACACAGCCGCATTTACTTGCATGTCGCGCTGAACGCACCCATCTCGTTAACGGTTCTGTCTTGCTCAGCAAATGAACACCCCTTCAGCGGGGCTCAAATAAACATATTTCATGGCTGTGGATGTAGCACGCCCATATATCAGAAAACACCCCCTCCGTACCATCCGCGTATTTTCTGTTCCCCTAGATCATCCTGTCACTAGATTTGATTCTACTAACAAAGCACGCCTCACAACACTAATTTACCGCCTAACTTTTTGATCTGAAGTTCCCCGCCGAGTTGGCAGTAGGCGATAGCTCTCCCGCCATTCCTTTGTTCGCGCTTTCCCGCGTCAAAGCGGCGTGGGTTCGCTGCTTTAATCATTTTTGTCTACCCACACGGAGCCAACACAGTCTCAGTTGTACCTCATTCATGTCGGATAGTGTCACTCAGTTGCCGGCTCTTAATTAAATATTCCCCCTTTACCATCCGTGCACACCCAGCGAAAAAAAGAACTTTAAACAGAGAAATTTCAAGTGAAGAATGAAATGGTTGGAGGGTGAGAGAATATGTAATTATAGCCTGAAGCACGAAAAGTACGTCGTCAACAGGAAATTAAAGAGGTACAGCGGAGTACACCGGAGTACACGATCTCACTGAATGGTAATGACCTGGTAAACACGTACTGTGCTTCTGTTTGTACCCATCAATAAGCGGAGCTCTTTGTTGCGCATTTAGTGTTTGTGTTGCAGCTAACTCACTAATGATCTCCTTCGTTTCTTTGTAACCTCGTCTCAATGTCCACATGTTTTGAATTGTCTACTTCTTGCTACACTACGTCTGGATGTGCACAAACTGTAATCTTCTGACAGTGCTAACGCGTATATACTCTTCCATTCACTGAGCTTTACTTAAGCACAACGAGCACAGCAAACGGTGTTTGAATAAGAAAGAGTGTGCATGGTAGGTAGGAACGGGCGTCTACATATCTGAGACCGACCCTAAAAACCATGCAACCGCATAAGCCGAGTGTAGATGAATACCACACATTTTATCCATGACTCCGCAACTGTTCCGATCAAGACACCAACAGGAGACGCAGCCTTAACTCACGAGGTAATACCGCTGTGCTCAATAAGTTAGCTCTTTCCACTACCTCAGGGGTGCTCTATCAATACAGCATATTTAGCTGATGACAATGGGTTGCTATTCACTGTTAGTATCTGCGAAGAAGAAATATCTAGGGAGGCCGCGATCTTTACCATAGATGCCTTGCCGACGGCAACACCGTAGCCCCGTCACCGACATGAAAGCTATCACAGAATGACAAAAGGCGTTAACTGAGCTCACATGCGAAGCTATGCGAATCGTTCGTCATGTCATGAACTGGGTTGTCCTGGATGTTAATTGGCAGGACATGAAGGCTGTTCGTATGGCGATGACATTACAAATGACGCGTCAGCGAAAAGGCCGACGGAGACACGAGTACTCGCACGCCGTTGTCTTCCTAACCTAGCTTAACTGCAGACAGTTTTCTTTTATTTATTTATACTTCTTCGTCAATACAGCAGTAAAACCGGGATGATAATGAGCACAACGGCGGGGCCGTGAACATCACGAAAGCTTCATGAAATAACTCTTACAGATATTGCTTTGAAAAATGGATGCTCCTGCGAATCGCCTATATTTATTTTTCTATCTGCTCAGATGTCTGTGTCCACAGCCACCTCTTGGTATCAAAAGCGGGCGAAGTGCATGCTCCTTTATCCTTCCTGCAAGAGTTGAAGTGCTGCTTTCCAAATGAGAGCTCGACCTATATATCAGTGCTTCCTCTTTTTTCTTGCGCGTGCTTTTACATCTCCCAGACGCAGTCGTGGTTGGGGCTCCCTTTAGAACCTGATAGATCTTTGCGCACGGATGTTTGAGATTTTCTACTGCTCGCGCGACGGCAGTGATTTCTACTCTAGCTGCTGTCGTGATTTACAGCTTTTGCCATTTTTGCAATAGCAATTTCGGTGGGTTTTATACAGTCTTTCTTTTGAGGCGCCTTTTACACTTATCGCAACGTCGATAAGCGTTTATCCTCTGTTTATCCTATTTTTTTGCAAAAGACTTTTTCAACTGTCGGCTCTCGTACTTACAGTGTCCTCTATATACAATTCAATTCGATTGGTTTAGATTTTCATAGAGTAAATATAAAGAAAGCGCTGGGAGGAAAAAGGCAGGGAGGTCCACGAGATGAACTCCCGGGAGCGACAGTAAAAGAAAGAGAGAAATTGTCGATAAAGAAAAGGTGACAAGAAACGCGTCAGAAGCTAATTATCAGCCTTGCACGCTACTATACGTAAAGTGGAACGGCAAATAGCCGAGACTCACCAGTAAACTTCATGAAAATTATGCTAATTCTTTATGGGCGCTTTTCTTATGAAGACCGAGTATGGTGAAGACTGCAGTTACCAATTATTCACCCCAATGCCCAGAAGTAGGAACAGCAAAAGATATCGCAGTAGAGAAAAGGCATCGACTCGCTGGCACCAGTTGCGACACTTAGGAAAGTAGCAGATATCAAGCAAAATTGGAATGACCAAATATTTTTTAGCTACAGGTGGTAAAACCGCCTGTATAAAAGGCAAGGTCTGTCGTAAGAGGGACAGGAAAAAAAGCAACTTTGAACAAGCAGTGAAAGATTGCTATCACGCATTCTTACTCTTTCGTTACACACGTCCGCACATGCATACAAGCAAAAGCCTTGACTGGTTTCATTGCATAACTTGCATACACTTCCAGTGGCCGGTAATGCGACGCCGCGACACTATGCGAATTTAGTGTTCCTCCTATTTTTCACGCGCGTTTGACGCATGGCAGAGCACCCTTGTTTATTTTTTTTTTAATATTTTGGCTCCTTTTGAGCCACCCTCTTTGGAAATACCTCTATTCTGCGACTGTGATGACTGTAGATGTAGGTGCTGAGGCACTCACTAGCAGATTACGCGATCTCGACTTTCAGTAGAGTCGACTGAAGAATGTGCTCACATATAGTAATCACCCGACACCTGGAGTAGCAAGCCAGGCGACAAACCAGGCTAACCTCTCTGGGCATTTCATTAAAGAATATTATCTGTCTATCTCTGAAGAATGTGCAGACGCAATATACAGTGTAGCTATATTGCTGTGAAGTAAAGGATAAATATAAGCATAGTCCTAGGGAGCCTTTGAGATTCATGACGCGTTGTGTAATGCTTCTAACCATTCCTCATTCCTGACCACTCGAAAACTTGCGCCTCCTCATATCCACTGAGGCTGAACTGTTATAATGCGACGCAGCGCGATTTGTGCGTCTTTATTTATTTGTTCCTGTTCTGTGGGAATATGAGTGCCATATAAAACATGGACTGAGAGGAACGTGAAGCGAAACAAAGAATACGTAAGCTAAGCTGGCTGAAACGCGAACTTCGTACGCTTTGAATAGCTCACGCTAGTCAGCATAAGTCGGCAAACTCACTCATGAGTCGACTCACTCAGACTCCAATCGGCTCGTGAGTCTGAGTGAGTCTGGTTGAGTAATATTTTGGTGAGTGTGAGTGCGAGTTGTTGAGGAAATTTTTAGCGAATCTGGGTCTGAGTGAGTCTGGTTGAGGAAAATTTTGTTGAGTCTGAGTGAGCGCCAAGTGCCAAATATATTTCTTGAGTGAATCTGAGTGAGCTCCACCTTTTATTGCCGACATATGGTCACATCTACTCATCTTCAGCATTACTGTGAGCCTTATTTCGGCTTATGTTTATACTCAAGTCTATTCACACGTCTCAACGCATTCACCTTCTTATGCCACCTCGATACTTATTGGTCAGAGAGGTGAATTGAAAGGGGTGCCGTAACCATCCTCCCCCCACCCCCCACCCCGCACACTATTTCACGGAAGGTTCTTGATAAAAAATTCTAGTTTATGTCGAGTATTTCATAAAAAGTCCATACTGGATTACTGATAACTCTTATTTGAAGCCATAAGATCAAAGCTGTATCGAAGAGTACCGATTATGTGAGATATTGGCATTAAAGAGCATGGACATCAGGATCAAAAAAATGTAGTTTTACGAAGTCAATCACCAGGATCAAAAAATGAAGTCAAACCGTGAGTCTGAGTCTGAGTGAGTCCGGCTTGGTAATATGTTGGTGAGTTTGAGTCCGAGTGAGTCCGGTTGAGAAAAAGTTTAGTGAGTGAGTCCGAGTGAGTCCGGTTGAGGAAAATTTTGTTGAGTCTGAGTCCGAGTGAGCCCTCAGGGCAGAATATATTTGTTGAGTGAGTCTGAGTGAGATCCAACTTTTTGCCGACCAATGCAGTAGTTAGTAAGGTATTTTTGTATTCTTCGCTATGATATCCCGTTTCTGCATTCGGCCTGAATGACATGATTAATAAACGCCATCACGAGGCCCTTCAGCTATATAGCAGACAAACGTCATTATTGAAAGATGGCAGGAAAAAAAAAGGGAATTTGATTACCAAACGAGAACATGCACATAAATTATTTTCCCAGGGTTAAAAAAAAATGAGTACAGATGAAAATAATTCGCATACAAGGAAACTTTAAGAGAGAGAAAGAGAAAATCGTGACTTTTGAGCGAAATTTCTATATTTTTATTATTATCCACTGACACCAAGTCAATGTCTGGGAGGTTTTTCAACTATGTTCCATGGTAAAAATTCTGAGTAAAAAGTGCAGTAAAGCTGTCAGTAAATAATTCGTGAAGTCTACCAATGAAGAGTCGAAATTCCTCGAAAATGCTTTTCTTGTGACTTCGAAGGTTTCTTGCTTCCTGCCTTTTTTTTTTGTGAATGCCACGAGGGGGTGAATATTGAAATAGGCTGTCGCTGACGCTTTTTTAGGTAGATGTTCATGGCTGTAAATTCTTGTACAATACCGACTAGTACGGATATCGAATGCGCAACCATCGTCTCCTTGCATATTCTTGAACATTTGCAAGAGTGCCAGACATAGCTCGAAAGATTCAGAAATTCCGAAGATTTTGGACAAGAATTATTATCACAGAACAATCTGTTTGAATGTCAATGGAGCTCGAAGTTTGCGCTGTTAATTCGGAGCGTTGTCTTTTAATCTTACTCAGTCTGGGCAGAAGCCCTTGATCTCGTTTTTTTATCCCATTCGATACATCTTACCACTTCATTCTGTAGTGTACCTAATGATTTAGCTCTCTTCTCCACACTCCTTTCATTTAATCCTGGTGACTGTTTTCCTTTCCTTTCGAAAACAAACTAGAGCTGCGCATTGCGAACCTCTAAGGCTAGAAACAGTCTATGAAAGACAGTCTACGAAAGGACCCCTGTTGGATTTATTAGCTGTCAAGTTGCTCTTCTTTCTTCAACATGCAACTTTCGGGCCTCTTTCCTCGCGTTTTTGCACTGCCCACTTGGCCAGCTCTAGAAAGGAAGTAGGCCATTACGTTGACACAATCGGATTGTGTGCACACGTTCCGCACTGACTACCATTTCCGTCCCGGGCTGTATTTCCGTGCGTGCAACGAAACAATCGGGGTGCTCGTTCGACCCAGCTCGTACAACGTTTTGAGGCGCGTTTTGCTCACTCCTGGAGACAGGGTATGACAGCAAAGTGAGCGAAGAGCTCCGACGAGTCACGCCACGCTCGAAGCAAGATTCGGCATCACATCTGCTGCACTTGATCTCATATATGTATTTCAAAATATGTACTTCAATCGGTTTTTTTCCGGTAACGTGTTCATTTAGCCTGCCCTGTACTGCTCCGCGTGCGAAGAAGATAGATACGACGGCGTCCGTGGAAGTGCTTGAAGCCTGAATGACAAGTAAGGAAAAACCGAAGCAATTTATGTGGTGGAGAGAGACATCGCAAGCGCACCTACCTGAATTCCAGTGCTCTCTCCCGGCAAGTATGACTCTCAGATTCATTTTAAATTGTTTATAACTCTGATATATGGCAGTAGACTTAAACTACGCTTATTTTTCTACTGTGCCTCAACGTGTCACAACTCTTCTCGTTGCACATAAAAATAAGACAACTAAAAATTGAGCACTACCTTTCACATATTCGCCCCTTTGTATTTTGCGAAGTACGCAAAATAATAATCTGTAAAGGGGAATGGCGCGTGTGCTTTCTTTTTTGTTTCTTCCATTAGATCGTCGCACGTAGGGTCACCGAATCCGTATGCTGCAGTCACCTGCTCCTTTCCAGGCTATCAAATCAATTTTCTGGCGCGAATCGATTTTGCTGCAGACTGTTTAATTTGGCCCTGTTCCAGTCACAATATAGAATGTTACCCTTGCGATCTCGTTCACGCTTTCAAAATCCTACAGCCACGTAATTTAGTACCGTTTAGACACAACACTGATCCAATCGAATCCAGTCGCAGGCAAAACGCGACGGGAAACTCCACGAATACCCAGCACATTTGTAACGTTTTCAGTTGCGTGCATTGTTGCTGAAGCTCAAGTCTCATAGTGCTCATTATACAGACTAGCCAACCTATACTTGAGCTTCATCACTTTGTTCATCAGGAAGATCAGCCTGGACATTTGAATATATGAAGAACCTGTTAAAGCTAGATTAGGTGAGGTGCCGAGGAGGAGGCGCCGAGGAGAATCATGCCTGGCAAATCTTGCCGTGTACTGGGTTTTTCGCACTAGATACAGGCAAAGTCACAACAGTGGCAATGTCCCCGTAGTTCTGCACAAAACTATTTAGTTGAGCAGGATTTTCTTGCAAACAGAAGGGACCCCTCATCAGCTTTCATTTATACGGGAGACGTGGTTCAAATACTTTATTTGTTTGCATAGATTTCTTTCCTTGGTCGGCACTCAGTAGGCGCTTAAGCAAACAAAGAAGAGGCCGCCAGGTCTTCGATTTTAATTAAATTTCCAGAGCCCCTTAACAAGGGCGCCGGACAAAAGCGGCACGGAATATATTATATTGAAGTTCTCGTTCAAGGCTTCTTCTCAAAACTACGTTCCAACGAGGCACGAGAAAGCTATAGTGTGCTGAATATCGGGCGCGACCACAGGTTGGTCGAGATCCAGATAATGACACAGCAGGAGAAACCTTCTCTTTTGAAAATCTACGATGGAACTATAATACAAGGGTGCTGCAGACTTTTATTGCGATAGCAATTATATGGACAGTCTCGGCTGGTTTTTGTCTGTCCCCGTCGCCGTCATTCACCGTATATATATATATATATATATATATATATATATATATATATATATGAAAGTCCCAAAGAAAAATAATTTAGAAAAAATGCTTCCCAAGCGCGGAATCGAACCAGGGACCTCTCGCTCCGCTGCCCGTGGCGCTACCACTACGCCACGAAACACCGATCCTCTAGGGAGCTAACGGCGAGCGTTATATACATACCCTTTACCGCTGCCCGGACTCAGAGACGGCAGGCGCTTATAAGCGTTTCTTCATTGCCAGCGAGATGGCGCGAGGAGCGCTACGAAGGTCTTTCGCTCGCTGCAGCGGCGTTTGCGAGAGGAGCGCGCTGTTCAAACAGATAAGTTTAGTGTGTCCTGCTTTATGTTTGAGCAGTGCGCTTCAAGTATCGAGCTGTGACGCATGATAGTTCGCGCTCGTCTTGTGCGTGTTGTTTTCCTGCGTCCTTTGGGCTCGAGCGACGCGCTGGCAATTTGGAGCCGCTTTCCGTTCTTCGAGTTAGATTCAAATTTGTTGTTATCGCATTCATTGCTTCGCCGTTGCGGCGAAACTGTGACTTTTTTTGTATGCAACTAGCCTAAATTTAAGCACTTTTTCTCTGCGGCCTGTAGCTTATTTTATTTGTATTGAACGTATTCAGGTGGTATACCAAAGGGAGACCACTTAAGCTTGCGCCACCGAAGGCTTCATAAATGAAGAGTCGGCCGTAACGACGACACGTATATATATATATATATATATATATATATATATATATATATATATATATATATATATATATAGTTCAGAGAAAACGATGTGACGGTACCATACCGAGACGCAGAAGCAATGACGCTGGCATTGCTTCAGGCAAGACTGAGCATCTAGCGGAGCGAAAGTCGGGACGCCGGACGTAAGTCAATGTCGCTACGCGTTAGCGATTCTGTCAACTCGGGCACTCTCGGCTAAAAGAGCATCGCTGCCGCATCCTCAGACTCTCGTCCAAGTTCTCTATGTATTAATGTTTCAAGCGGTCTGTCGTTACAGCAGTGGTGGGTCGTCGAACTCGCAGGTCCTTTTTCTTTTTTTTTTTTCGCCTATGGGACAGGAGCATATTGTGGAAGCAATGATGGTGTAAAAATATAAAAGCTGAGGTTGTCGTCCTGGGTTTCCAAGAAAACGCAATATTACGTCAGAGATCCGCGCACCTGCACAGCCAACTATAAAGATATCATGGGTTAAAGATTGGGTTAAATGTTGCGAGGAACTGTACAAACCCGGGGTGTCCCAGCTAGGCTAAAGGAAAGGCAGGCAAAAACTCGTTCAGCGTACGCCTGCTACATCCATACGGTGCCTAGTGTGTCCACTTTCTCCAAGAGTACTATGTTTGTGTATCAGTAATCTTGCCAAACAGAAAGGAAGCTAAAACACAAAACAAGAAACACCAGCGGTTGACATCGCAGACTAGAGACATCAGTTATGACAGTAATTAAAGATATTAAGTTAACTGTTTAGTTAGTGTAGATAGACGGTCGGTTCAAATGGGGGTATTGAAGCGCTTCCTGCGAGCATTGCCGCTTGGAGATTTCGAAAAAGTGTCAATGTTACGTGCTTACTAAAATGCTGCCATGAGCCCTGACTTCCGTTTCCTTTCTACAAGTAACGAGTTTCCAGTTGGCTCATCGACAAATGTACGATTAACAACCTATTACAACGCGAGTGGGGACAGGCAAAAATGCGCCGTTGAAGGGGGGAGGGAGGGGGAGGATATGTAGGGGTGTGAAAGAACGCGGGTACAGCCGCAGGAGCCGGCGGGGTACGGAGAAACCCAGAGAGGGAACGCCGTTAGAGTAAATCTGACTCCGGGGGTAACGACTATGGTAGAGCGTGGCGCTTTGAAATAGATTTTGGCGCTCGTTTGCTGGTAAAGTTTAAACTAATATGCGCAACAATAGAGGAAGTGAAAGAGGGAAGAAAGGAAGATAATGGTGTTTTTTTTCAGGGACACGCTCTGCTCTGAATCTGGGAGTGTAGTTAATCGAGTAATACGTAGCGAGTATTAATTCTCGAAGCAAACTCCGACCCCGGAAAGCAAGAATGGGTGCGCTGGGGCAGAACACCAGGCAGCTCGCTGGAAGGTGAGTGTTAAAGCAGGAGGGGTCTGTCGGGTACGCTTATAATGGTTCTCTTGCACGACTCCCTTGCCGCGAGTTGTTTGCAGATTGCCAGCTATCGGTTGTTCGGGGAATGATGAAACAGTGCACACAACATCAATATTTCATTTTAGAAGGGGAGCTGTCAAGGAATAATTTTAAAATTGATTTTTCATATTCTTATGTTCGTTGGTGATTCTTCTGGTGAGCCCCACCCCCAAGCCCCAAACTTGACAATTACAAACCCAGACCTTCCCCAACCCCGTTCATCTCGGGATGCTACACGCAGGCATCTATTCAGATGATAACTGCAAATTATGTGACTGGACTCACGCATTTTTAGGCGCATTCGCTGGGAATGTGGTTATAGGCGAAGAAAATGTAGTCTCCATAGATGAGGCTGCGGCGCGGTGGACGGCTGCGCTACGCGTCTCAAACCTCCAAGATCAACTGTGGGCCATCTATCAAACCCGTGAGGCAGCGACGAGACAGGGAAGAAAGTAAGGTCCTCCTCCGGGGCGGCCTCGGCCTAGGCCACGAACTTGCCGGAGCTCTTAATGAAGTTGTTATTGCAACCATTATAGCAACCTGGCACATGGCTCTCACGCAGGGACTCCTCAGAGCGGCGTCAGCGATGTTTAACTCGAGTCCGAAGATAACTACAGATATCCTGCCACACGCAAGCAGCCTCTTAAAATAAGAAAACTAAGAACTGCCTGCAATGTGTATACTGATGGCGCAAATTGAGAAGGAGAGGTGGCTAGGCAAACTTTGCTGCACATTTGTTATCCCCACTGCCTCGCTGCTGAATGTGGGCCTGTTTCGAGATGCATTTGCGAGAGGCGTACTGGAAGAAATTGACAACTATTTTATTGCGGTAGCAATTATAGGGACAGTCTCGGCTGGAAAATGTCCGTCCCCGTCGCCGTCATTCACCGTATATGTTTAAGTATGTATATATATAGAAACGCCGCAAAGAAAAATAATTCAGAAATTCTTTCCGACGCGCGACCTCTCGGTTTGCAGCCTGCCGCGTTATACGTTAGGCCACGACAGCACCGTCTTTCAGCCTGCTAACGGCGAGCTATTTATATGCACCATGTAATTCAGCATGCTTTCTTAGTGGTCACATAGATGGCGCGACGTGCGCGCGTGTGGCGCGCTCTAGAGATCGTCGCCCCGCTTCTGCGAACGCCGTTGATCTTCGCTTTACAGGGCGTGGTCGCTTTCGTGCGCTTGTCTCGAGGAAAGAAGGGGCGGCCGGTGGGGTGCTTCGCTTCGCTCGCTGCAGCGGCCGCGTTTGCGAAAGGAGCGCGCTGTTCAAACAGAAATAAGTAACAACTGTGACAATTAGTTCGCGCTCGTCTTGTGTGTACCTGTTCGTTCGTTTCGTGCGTCCTGCTTTATGTTTGAGCAGTGCGCTTCAAAGTGTCGAGCTGTGACGCATTAGTTCGCGCTCGTCCTGTGTGCGTTCTTTTCGTGCGTCCTTTGGGCTCGAGCGACGCGCTGGCAATTTCGAGCTGCTTTCCATTCTTCGCGTTACATTACAATTTATTGCTATCGCATTCATTGCTCCGCCGTTGCGGCGAAACTGTGACTTTTTTTCAAGCAGTTCCTAAATCCCTCCAGAGTATGTGTTCGGTGGCATGTGGCGCTGTACTTTCTCAAATGGTGGTCAAATGCGAGATAACAAGAAGACTCCAACAATACGATATACCAGAGTTGATCCAGTGACGACACGATACCAATTTACTGAGCTCTATAATGCTCAAACAGTTTGTAAGTTTGAATGCTGCTATGATAAATGAGCAACAGCTAGTTCATATACTGTATAAGCAACTTACTACGGCACAATATTTTTGTCTAGTCTGAATATAACGCCTTATAATACCAATTTTGTTTTAGGGGCGAAGCACCTTATGGTCTCGGCGTGTCGGCGGGCATCATCGTGTCCAGTCGCCGCGTGTATCCTCGTGTCCTGTCCATTTGCTTGAGCGCAATAGAGGGCGCCCCCGCCTCAGCGCTCGCCATGTGGCGAGAGAGAGCGAACGGCGCGCGTTGCTTATGGAAACACTCTGTCTGCGATGCACGCTGAACTACCAGCTCGCGAACGAGAACGCGCCCTCGCCCGCGAGAGACAACGCCGACGCAGGCAGCATCTTCTAACGAGTTTCTTGATTGAAAAACCGCACTGATCGCGCTGCACAACCATTCACCGGCCACCCCGTATATATGGGCACTGGATCTTGAATTGCAATGTAGTGCTGGTAGGAGATATTTCTCTTGTGCGTAGTTGCACAATAAAAATTCGCAGCGTGCACGTTAACTAAAAGCGGACTGCGGGTCTCTGTGTCTAATCTTTCTTCTGTCTCTCATTGCCCATTAGCAGTGACTTTGCTGTGGGAAACACCGGCGCACACTGCATGCTTCGCCCCTCCACAGGTTTCATGTTACTAGAGCGGTTTCAATATAGCGCCAACGGTCCGGAATTATTTTTATCATATGTACCAGAGCGGTGCAGTATGAAATGTGTCAAGTTGCAGAGGCGACGAATATGCAAGGCACCTGCAATTTGGGGAATGTAAAATGAAAGGAAAGAATGTAAGCCAACCAACCTAATGTTTTATTTTTCCCGCGTTATGGTATGCAATAAATGCTGCGTAGGATATCCTATATAGTTGCAAAATAACTAGAGCACGAGCAGTAAAGACGAGTTCAATACGCTTAGCTATAGTCACGCGAACAGAAACCTATGGCAAGCGGATATCCTTGAGGGTGCCACCGACGTGCACGCGAGAGTGATTTGGTTCCCACGCCTTTTTTTCTCATCGTCGCCGAAAAAATGTTCTTCAGGCAAAGGGAATATCCTTTTCTGTAGCAGTGAGGAGGCACTGCGCTTTCCGAAGTCTTTTCCGCGAACGTTCCCAGGGGCTCCGAAATACGTCTACTGACTAAAACATCCGCACGGCGTCAGCTGCCGATCTTCTAGTCTCCATAACACTGTGGCAATGCATGTTTAAAAGCTGTGCGGGAGCAAAACAAGCTCCCTAAGCTTGCCGTGCGAGCTAGGTATCGCACGCTCTTTCGCAGAGTTAACGTTCAGTTTGCATGCAAGCTGTGTCCCCGCCGTAATGCGCATCGTACCACTAAGGAAGCGCTCGCCGTTCCTTAAAAAAAAAGAACACTCGGGGTGTGCATCTTCTGCAGAGCCTGTAGAAAACTACTCTGGGCATTAGGGAACTGAGACGACGGAAAACATATAACTGGTAAAACTTGTTTTTCTAGGTTATTAATAATTCATAAAACTACTTGTTTTAGCGTGGCGTATTCAAAAGTAGTCTCCATTTGCTCACCGCTTACAACGCACTGCGGCAATATCGGACAAAGTGAGCGATCGATTACGCTCAGCTTTCGTGATCACTCCTGTATTTGTGTTTCGTATCTGTTGCTATGCAAAAGTCTTTGACTAACGGATGACGAGTTACATACAGTTTATCCTAATGTAGACTGATTTGATGCTCTATTCTCTCTTCATCATTCTTTCGTTAAAAAGTGTTTTAGAAGGGGAATTCATCGCGGCGAGATTTGAAATTGTCATTCTCACAGATAATGCAGATATCTGAAAGTGCTTTGTAGCATTTCTCAGAGATGACTGGTCCATATGCCTCCTTTTTATTGCACAGTGAGAGCGCTCTTCCGTTGATGATCACAGCTGACTAAAGAGAGAGAAATAAAAAAGAAGAGAATACAGGGAGGTCAACCAAGATTAGAAAGTGTGAATAACCGTGGTGATTGATAAAAGCTGCATTACATTATTGTAAAGAAAGACGAAGGTAGAAAAAAAAAAGAACTAGATCGAGAGAATTGTGAATTCTGCCTCAACAGATTTGACATGAGAAAGTTGTCTTGAAGAACAATATATGAAATAACGGAAAATCTGCAAGCATGTGGAAGATGTTCTGATATCCAACTCTACATGCACTACATTATATTTGCATATTCTCATATCGACCTCCCACATTTCAATGGTAAATAGGCCAGTAACCCAAAGTTTTCCCGTGGTTGTTCTTACTGCTAAGTTCTGCGAGGTTCGCCAGTGGGTTCGGTTTGCGTTGCGCAGGTGGGCAACAGAGCACGCCAAGTTGTTTATCCCGCAACGGGGCCATCAATTAAGCGAAAAGAAACTAGCGGAGGAAAGGGGGAGGGCAAGGATGCGGAACGGAAACCAGCACGCGGTTGTAATTACAATCGGGCAAAGAGAAAGACCCGTGCGAAGCGCGGTCGAAATCGCATTGGTGCCGCTCGTTCACTCGTCTCGGTCCTAGGCAAGACGCATGATCACGCAGACCCAAATGGCACCCGACTCTGGATAGAGCGATAAGGGGAGCAACACTGAGACAGGAATTGGAGATCTAGCCCGGTGAAGAAAGAATGAAAGCCTTGCCCAAGACGAATACGTTGTGGAGGAAGTCGGCCAATTACCTTACCCCAGCTCCTGCTGATTCCTTGCTTCCGCAGACTGACTGGGGCAGACTCGGTGGTCGTTGGCGATGCAACCGATGGCCCCAGTGGTGTTTGTGCCCTCCAACTATAGAGCGCATTATTCTATTCTCTCCGCTTCGCACATGGATTTGCCCCGCTTCTCTTACCCTCGGACCCAGCACCACCTGGTAACCTTCGTGGTTTCCTCGTTCGTGGCTTTGTTTATACCCTAACATGAAGATATTGCGACTTAATTTGCCTCGTTTACCACCCGCCATGATGTACGACCCGCGATAGCACGCCGTTAAAGCTGAGAGGCGATTGTTCATGAACCGTGCGAGGCAGCCACTGAGCGTTGCATTATATTGTGTCTAAGTAAGGTACACGTACCAGTATACTTGCGTGACACGACCCTTAGTTCTCACAAAGAGGCTCTCTATCCGCATGAACAGGATGGCACCTCTTTCAGATGTTGGCATTCACGTTTTTATTACCTCCATTTGTTTTTTTTTCCTACTTTATCATTACTCTACTTAACCCGTATCATTATTTATTTTTCTTCTGCACAGTAGACAGATAGTGACTAGCATTGGTTAGGTTTGCGATGGCGGGTGGAAGAGCTGCAATAGCAAGAAGACAGCCTGCGTCGTCTCTAATGTAAGAGAAAAATAACACTCATTCGCTCAAATAATCGATAGGTCAATCGTTCTTCCATGTCAGCTGCTCAATACTTGACTGGAGTGCGCATTGTGTAGTCTAATAGACAACTTCGATTGCTAGTGAAGTCACACTATATTTTTTAGTCTTTAAGGCGTACGTGAAAAGTTACGTTCTAGTGTTCCTCTATGGAAATCTCTGCAGACTATTCCGTGACTGATGCACTACTATAGGTGTTATTGCGGCTCATCATCACTGATCATACCGCCGCCCATCAAATGGCGCAAGCACAAGATTATTTAAAGTTAAGAACATGAATATCGTCTGTTCGGATGGCTACATGCGAGGTATAATGCTGTGACGAAACTCGTAAGGGCTTCTTCGGGGTTGTAGACGGTAACAGCGTTGTTCGTAACATTTTTGTACCGCGACTGAGCTGTTCTCTGTGCGGTGCAAATTACGTGCACCGAGCAAAGTGAGGTATTGGGCTAGTTGGTGCGCCAAGTAACTGCCGCGCAGTATTTTAATCCCGTACACCGAGCCCTTAGCGCAATGCGGCCCCATCGAGCTATCCGAGAACGGTAGCAGTTGGTTACAGTAACCCGCAGCCAGACGTTTAATAAGTGATGTTACTTGGACTGCGTAGACTAGTTGACGTTTCCATGTTTAACTTTTTCAAGAGCTATTGTACACTTTCAGCGATCGCTACAAGCCTATTTATTTATATGATCGACGCCCTCCCCCCCCCCCCGCCCCCCCAAAGAAAGAACGTTTCTACAAAGCTCGCTTCGCAAACCTTCGCAAATACTTTTTTTTTTCTGAAAGGGCACAGACCTCGTACTTCACGCAAAAACTTGAAGGACGCTTGAGCTTCGCCTTCAAGAGTAGAACGCGATAGCCTAAACGCGCTCCGTGCGCATCGCCTTCTCAATTGCTAGCCTGACTTCGGTTCTTGGTGCATGCCTCAACCGTGCCGGAATGAAAAAAACGAGTATGCGCGTAACATTGGCCGTTTCAAACGATCCTAGAACGCCTACTGCAAGTATAGTATTAAGTGCACAGTCCGCCATATTTCTTCATTTTGCGAATCAGCGAAGGGCCCACTACGCATCCGTAAGGCAACACGCGAACCGGCGCAGCTGCTCACTTTGCAGTTGCTTTTGCAGCTGATAATTATTAAATATGTCTGAGTGCTTTGTAATGGGAGGGGCCTTTAAACACCCACTCTTTGCGCAATTTACATGTTTTGGTCGCCTGGCGCGATTCTACGCTTCTGCCACACAATATTACATGCGTTAAGGAGACTCCTTCTACTACATCACATTCATATAGTGCTTTTTTTTTTCGACGCAATTTCAAGCAATATCGTGGCTCTGTGGTAGAACGCGTGTTTGCCACGGCGACGGCCTGGGATCGTTTCTTACTCGAACCCAAGATTTTTATTATTTACTTTACTTGCATCTTTCTGGATTTTTCGGTCACGGACATGAGTTTTGGCTCGCAACCAACGACGCCGACACCAACCCTTCTCGGTTTTTTTAGCCGTGACCTCAAAGCTGCTGTCAAAGGGAATACTTCACATAAATCTCGACATACTGAACACTAGGGAATAATATTAAGAAAATCATCAAGTCTAGTATTATGAATATCTCTACGATCATGTCTCTACCTAGGATAAACAAAACGAATAGCCAGCTAATAGCTGTCGCCTTGACGCAGTCACGTATGATCTATAGCTCTTCTCGCCGGTCATAAATATGCATAGCGAAAGAAAATGGATTCGTCATCTAAGAAAAAAAAACGACGCCTGCGAAACGAGCTCTTTAACGCTATCGCGTTAATATGTTAACATTCAGATCTTCTGTGATGGTTAGGAGCGTAAAATGAAATCTTACCGAATAATTTATGAATGTACAAGAGCAAAGTATCTTCAGCCGACCACGAGCCGAACACAACGAGATTAGGTTTCCTAGATGTGCTTCGTCACAAATTTTTTCTTACTCTTCCGACACGTCACCTACGACTAAAAGGATTCCGCTTCTGACATTTGTTGTAACACACTTTTTGTCATCTCGTTTTCTTTCTCTTTTTTTTTTGATGCAGCTTAAAAAGCGGGAATAACGCTTTAACAGCTCCGCATCGGAAACATATTTGAAATGATTTACTGAGCGACTGCAACTTCTCTGTTTTATCGTAATATTATAATCTGTGGCCACTTAGTGATTCATACTGTAGATAAACAATTATTACCGAGCTAAAAAAAACCTAGCTTGTATTTTCTGCATGTATTGTAACTGTTCGTTACCGGCGAGCTTTCATCGCAGGCACGTACGTGGACATACCCGGAAGCCCTTCCTTCTATCTCTCGCTCGTATATGGCATGTTGTTTTTCGGGATGTCTGCCTTTTACAGTCACAGGCGCAATTATGTCACCTTCCTGCTTCAAAAAAAAAAAAAAAGAAAAAACGCCTAGTGTAAACACCAGCTTGTCTAGATACCAATCTCCTGTGCGAGCACTTGGCAAACTAAGACACTGACGGCCTGTCGGTAGAGTTTCTGTCAACTTCCGCCTATTGCGCAACAACAGCACGCACCGTATCAGGGGATACTTTACTGCACGAAACCACAACTGCAGAGCTCCTGAGTGCGGGAAGTGGGCAGAGTACTTTTTGCAGCTCGTCTCTCGCCCAAAGACCATTACGGCTGAAAGTGTCAACCCCAGTGCGATGGCATGAAAGCGCAAGTATGCGACGAGAAATACCTCCCTAAAGCACTCTCATACGTCGTTGTTAGGAGTACCTTTATAAAAGAGATTTCGGCTCATTTATGTTTGTTTTTCCGGCTTGTTCAGCCTATATCTGTCCCCCAATAGCTTTCCGCTTCGAGCATACTAAATATTAGGCATTGGTTGCACTGAACATTTTATACAGTTGTAACAGTGGACAGGCTCAAGAGGAGATACAAGGTCCACGGTGCCTCAGATGGCCCTCTGTCCCAAAAGACTATGCATGGTGTTTCAAGGCAGGACAACATACCCCTTCCACTTGACAGCACGTGAACATATGTGATGTGGCAACAGCATATGAATGTTGCAATTGAAGGCGTGTTTCTGATTTACGTCATGTTACTAAACAGTCAATTCCTTAGCATCAGTCGCGCACATGGACGCTTCGATTGGTTTAATCGCATGACCAGTCAGCAGTAAGTGACGGGATCCTCGTCACCGTATTGAGCGTAGCACAGAATCGTCACGTTATTTTTCGCGTTTGCGTCGAAAAGCGCAGAGACGCAACAAAGCGTAGCGAAGGGCTTCCGCGTTTGCGTTTATTCCTCGTAACGCAACATTCAGGCGCCGGTCTAACTACAGATTGTTAGACCGTGGAAGGGTGGCGACTGCCAACTCACCATCTATATGACTCACACGGAATGTGTCACTGTGCGATGCTTACTGGCGCAAGAGCGACGCTCCCACTCGCTTGGCGACGAACTTTTGATACGGTTAGCCGCGTCGATAATTGCCCGAGCCTACGCGAAGACCGCACGCCGAGGGCACTTGGCACCACCGCTGGCCAGGGTCACTAATTCGCGGAAACGATGGTTTGTGTCTGTTGGTGCGAAAGTGAAACGCAATGCCTGGCTGCATTGATGCCTATAGCTTGTAACTCAACTGAGAACGGCTGAGTGCCGGTATGGAATCATTGCAGGCTCTGCTTGGTACGTGCACTCTCGAGGGAATGGCGAAGCCTGTGGCACGACCGTACTCCGATCTCTTGGATGCACGAGCGCGCTACTATCTCTCACCCGCGCTGCCTGTCAGTGAGCAGTTACTCGTCAGTCTCGGCTATGTGTTCCTTATAAACAAGGGTAGTGCAGTAACGATTCTTACTGTTCTAGAGTGCTCAAACTTTTTCTGAGACCTTGAGGAATTGTCAATATTTCTACATTTCAGATCGTCCACGTATTTTTGCAGTAAAATTTGATCATACGGTTTAAGCGAGGTCTTAAGAGTCTGAAAGGAAAAAAAGCAACAGGTGAGATATTGCAACCACCCCTATAACAGTTGAAATAGAACAGCCGTCTAAGAAAATACTGGCGCACGTGCATTCTGCTAATAATCCGGTCTTTATATGTTATTTATGTTTCTGGGGGTGTTTCCAAGTCATGCGGACGGCACTTTTATTTTACTGTCACAGTGGCCAGCCCAGCTGCTCGTTTGCTTTCCATGACGCCTGCTGCGCCAGGGGACCGTTTTTGCCTCTTCGAACGCTTCAGCTTCACGCTTTCGCAAAAACGAAGTGAGGGCGCAGCTAACAGACTCCGTCTTTTCTTGTACAGTGCGCCTTTTTCACGATGGCACGGCGCATGCGCCCTTCTCCTAGCTGTAACGTCGCGAAACACCTCTTGAGCTCGGAGGCTTTCGTTCCGACTCTACCGGTTGTCCCTTTACGCTCAAGACCACCTTCGCGTGAGACTTATAAGGCTTTTGGCTTAGTAAGGAACTATTCCTGAAACATCAGTTTGACACTCTTGGTACCACACTGTAACTACTATGTGATAATCTAGAATCCTGTCAATTGCGCACAAAGTCTATTCATAAAAGGGGAAAAGCTACAAAAAGAGAGCACACGACGAAATGAGGGCTAAGTGTTTACCTCGAAAGAAAACAATAGAAAAATTTAACGCCCTCATCTTTGAGAGAAGGGGATGGACAGTGGCGGCATAGCGTCGCAGTCACTGCGCGGTAAATGCATCACGACTAATATCATCGGCACTAATCAACACTAGACTGAACAGCTCAAGCACTGGGTTACTACATTCGTTGACCGAGTGTTTTTTTACGTGTCTCAGTGAAAGGCTAGCTTCATTCTCGAACCCCACTCGGTGTGTTAGCAGAACCGAACTTCTATTACGACCGCTTTCTTACCAACGCATTTCTTTACTGTGAGTATGCGGTCTCAGAATGCGGGCTGACTCGGTCGGTGCGGCTCTTCTCATTCTATTATTACAAAAACCTTGCGACAGAATCAGATATTCCAGATAACTAATCTGTTATTATAGATAGTTATGGACACGGTTTGCATTTGCAGTGTTCTCCACAAAATAATACAAGTTATTAGCGACATCGAGCAAAAATGATGTGTTTGTTATACAAATTGCATTATACATCTTTTAGAGCGTAGCTCTTAGGTACCCGTTCTTGAGTTGAGCGGCGTCACCGTCGTCGGCGTAACCGATAAAGCGAACGAGGACGAAAGAGAGCGAACGCGGTGCGCAGGGATCAGCTGTGTTAGCGTCTGCAATGCCTCGTGCCTGCTCGCGATTCCTGTGGCAGCGCAACGCATTGCTCTCGCGCACGGGCAAGAGAAAGTTGGTTGACCTACGAGGCTTGGGAGAAGACGACGTGCGTTGGTCGAAGGGCCACTGTGTGTGGAACGCTCTAGCGGACCCTTAGATTTTGCGTCTAGTTTTCAGGGCACAAGTTCGCCCATAATACACAACCTTTAGAGCGCAGCTCTTAGGCGCCCGTTCCTGCGCTGAGCGGCGTCGCCATCGTCTTAACCGGCAGGAGAACGAGGACAAAAGAGAGCGTACGCATAGGATGAAAGAGGGCGATAGCGAGGAGAGCGCGAGAAGGAGGGAACGACGGTGACAAGACGACAGGGTCCGCAACGGCCACCCTTAGCGCCATAGTAGTGCGCCGTCTCGCGGTCGCCGATGACGTCCTCACTAAGGTATGCGGCGAGGGCGTACACCGATACCATTTACGAAAATAAAGCGCTGCATGAACGGAGGCCTGTCTGCGGTGGCTGTTGTGAAACGCGCCCGTGCGCTGCCTTCCGCGGTTTCCCGGTTAGCGAGGCAGTCGCGCCTTAACTTAGCAAAATCAATACACCTAAACAGCTGTGCTCAGAATTAGCATTAGGCAGTAACGCAATCGTCGGTGAATTTTTCGTGGTCGTGTCCAGAAAGGGCATATATTTATCCAATAAATATAAATCTCATATGAGAAACATCTCCCAATACTGAGCTGCATAATAGGAATAGAATACAACATAAATAAAAATAAACTCGAAAACAGCTGCTGGGCAGTATTGTTGCTGCTACCTCGTGCTTCTTCCGGCAACCAGGTGCTCATTTTTCAATGTCAGCGTGCACGATCAGAATTAATCACGCAGCGAGATATTGGCAATCATGTATTTCTGAAATCTCAGGAGTGAAGTTCTCATCCATCATGCTAGTGGACTAGGATCACTGAACACGAGGAATTAAGAGAAAAATACAGCTGTTTGCCAAACCAAAATTAAAAGTTCGCTAAATTAGGAAGTAAAATGCCTACCACAACGCGCCTGAGCGCTGAACAAATGACCTTAGTGTAAGACAAAGGAGCTGTTTTTAATAATGTTACAGATACGCTATTCAAATGTGGGTCATTTGACCAAGTGAAAAAAAATAAGATAGCGAATACGCGACGAAAAGCTCCTGCGGTTTTTCCAGTTTCCAATATCTGCTTCCACTCCCAAGAGTGCTACTTATTAATATTTCCACGTGACGACATCGCGAGGATTCGTAATTACAAAATCAATACATTCATAATTTCACGTGAATCACGTGCTGACATAGACAGGCAAAGAAAGATTCTAGATAAAAAAGCGATGTTCGTAGGGCGACTACGAACTGAAGCCTAAGTTAGTTGGAAGTCCGAAGGAAAGAATACGTGCGATGCTACTAAAATGGGTCACAGGTTGACTGATAGCGCACTTTAGTGTGGCAAGCTGCGTGACCTCTTTTGCATTGGCACACAAGGCCTTAGTGTTGATTGCAACCCGCAGTAGCCCACGGAATTTTACGTGTACAGAACCAATAGTGTTGAAAGCATCCAAACTGAAATGCGCTTCCCGTCTATTCGCCTATGTGCGAGCGACTCACTGCTTAAACAGCCCCTCACCACCCTCTGAAAATACAAAAAACGAGCGCAATATTCTCTCCTGGCGTTTCTCGTGTTTCTGGCGCACATTGTGACGCAGATCAGTGATTTCCGTGACGCCTATACAGTACATACTCTCGACTGGTTCATATACAAGACGTCATGTTACTACTAAAGAAGCTGATCTTCGACTCAAAAACGAGAGATGATCGCGGCATCCTCGCCCTAGACCAAAGCATTCGACAGCGTTTCCCACTGCTTTATACTGGTGTCAATTGCCAGCCTCGGCCTCGGTAAAAGATTGCAGGCATACGTCCGTTTTGTCCTGCAAGAAAAAAAAGCCCAGCTACGAGTATCGCATCTCGCATCCGACACATACGCAATAGCTTCCAACGGGACCCCACATGGGGCAGTCATTTCTCCACTCCTTTTCTACATTGCAATGAGGGGACTGTTCGACAAACTCCGGGACATCCCTAACATAAATCATGCTCCTTACGCGGACGACATCACCATCTGGTGCCCGGGAGGCTCCCTGGCGGAAGTAGAGCAAGCCCTTCCAGCCACTCTTGATATCACAGAAGCCTACCTACGAAACACCGGACTGCGACTGTCACCCACGACAGCAGAATTGCTACTGTACCGGCCATCTCGCCAAGGCGTTCGTAATTTAACCCCTTTACACGAGCTTCCCATAACATTACAAGCCAAAGACGGGCAACGAATACCCCGCGTTGACTCCACACGCATTCTCGGCCTCCCAGTCGAGGCCACCGGGTACCATGCACGTACGATAACAAAAATCACAGCTAAAACGGAAAACATGCTCCGACTCATCCAGCGAGTCTCGGGTCGCAGGCAAGGACTCGGCGAGGTCAACCTCCTACGCATATACCACGCGTTCCTAATGAGCCACATCAACTACGTCGCCTCTGCCCTCACAACTGGACAAAGGTGGAAAAGACAAAACTCAACACACTCATGCGCAAAAGCATTAAACAAGTCCGACAAGCGCGAAATCTTGATAGGGTCAACGCTTAGTGCTGACATGGTGCATGTCTGCACCATGTGAAACAGGTGGTTGATGTAGCCGTGCTTTTAAGACATAAGTGGCGAGGGGGAGGTATGGGTTGTAGGAAGGGTAGCGAATGCGAGGAGGAAGCCACTCCCTTGTATTTGAACGCGGGGTGGTGAGGGGCCCTTTAAGAGGATTCAAACGCGCCTCAGGAAAGCACATTGCCCACTTTTATTTGCGCTGGCAAAAAGAAAGATCAGTTTTACAAAGGCGATGACTGCTGAGTGTGCATCACAGTTTTCTACGTATTACATTTCGTATTAATTCTTAGTCATTAACCCTCTATTGCATAGCGTCCCGTATTTGGCACATACCGATTAACATTTTTTATTGAGGGCGCAAGAGGCCTAGTTAAGAATGTGACACTGCCATGGTAATTCCCATAGTTATGCGCACTTAACATAAAAAGGCTGCCATCTATGTAGCAGTAAGAAAAACAGACGGGAAATAGATTTCGCAGTGCACGTGCAAGTTCGGCGTACGAACAGCAGCGATTGCGATTTTTTTTTATCGCACCCTTTTGTTCGCTGTAGAAGCACGAAAAAATTATTCTAGGATATCTCGTGACCTTAATTCATGCTCTTTATTACTTTTCTCGATTCCTTTTGCCACTACGGTATACACCCGGAAATCGGTATGCGCCATATTCGGCAGAGTAAGCATATTAGTGACAAAATGCGCAATATGCTGCCGTCTATGTTGTGCTGCACAATACCAATATAAATAAAGCACAGCCTCTGAGATCATGTAGCACAGCTTTGTTGTGCAGGATTTAGGTATTGGCGGTAGGTTTTAGCTCCTTCACGAAAGTCTGAGGTGCCCGCAACAGTACCTGGCAATTTTTTTGTTAGAATATTGGCGTGGGTACATGAAAAAATTTTGTGCGTCAAGTCGATATTTCAGTTCAAGTCTATATTTAGCTTTTTGAATTTCCTCGGCAACTGACGCTTCCAACTGCAAATCAGTGGTTGGTAATTCGAGCGGGAAAGTATAGCAAGGCGGCAACAAATGAACAGACAACCGCGTAAGCGGCCATCTTGTACAGAGATGTCGGCGGCCGGATGCACTAAGTGAAATGTTCAATTATACCTCAACACAGGAAGCAAATGCTTTCCTTCATTCCTCACATCACCTTAAAAAACGCCAGGCCTGCGCGGAAAGCGCAGCACAGTCACAGCGAAAGCAGGAAGAGCGGCATTTCTAAAGCCCGTTATAAACTATCTTGTGGAAACTAATACTAGCACACTAGTACTAGTACACTAGTACACTAGCACTAGTAATACTAGTAATACTAGTACACAAGCAACGTAGCCACTACACTCTTAATCAAGTCCTGGCTAACGTATTCCCTGTAGGCGGGACCCTTCAACACTCAGGAAAACTCCCGGCTATAGCAGGGATTCTAAAAGGAGTTAGCCGTGACAAGTGTATATAAAAAACGTGCACCCTTCACCGCCGCCTTATAGACGGCCTGCAGTATTAGTGGCGCGTCGGTGTGGGCCGCGTAAGTGAGAATCCTGGCTACAGCTCAGCGTATGCTCCCGCGTGTTATAACTTGTCGGCGCAAGCGTCGGTGTATACGCATGCGCCGACAGCGTCAGCCGCAAAGGCGAGCTATGCTGCGAGGAGGTATACGCATGGAGCTAACTACGACCTCTCTCTTGCGTGCGTGAGAGAGAATAGGGGCTGCTACGCTCTCCGTTGCACTCCGCTTCTGCTGTTTTTGCGCAGAGAAAAGAAAGGAAGGAGGTAAAAACGAGAGTTCGAAGATATTGTGCGATGGGAAGGGGGTTGCATTTTTGGCGCGAGTGGTTAGTTTTAGCGCATTCCAGGAGAGCGGCGGATGCTTAATAGGTTGGTGTGGTTTGTCGAGCGTGCCGCGTGAGCCGGTACTCGGCCGCCATGGAAGAATTCGCTTATCTCAATATGAAGGGGGTGTTGCGAGGACATAGCGACTTCCCTTTGCACGTGGAATGGCTACACGCAAGCAGTTGCAGGATTACACGACGCCTTCACGCCATTTCTGTCTCGCTGGTGCGCACACTGCACACACAGCCCGGCGCATCGTACCCGCCTGGGTGAGTGTTCTTCTTTCTTCACATATATGCTCGTGCTGTTAGCGTTCACATTGTTGCATGCTTGCGCTGATATATATGAATGACGGTATTGAGCTGCCAGAATATTCTTTTGACGGCTTTTGAAATGACTATACGAGTATGCGTAAGAGTAACTATACGAGTATACGAGTACTTATCTTTATTGTAATCGTCATCCGTCTCTATAGTCGCGCACGTGTTGTCGTGCTGGTCACATTTATTGTGAACTCTCATACAGTTCAGAGGCTTTCGTCGCTCTTGACAGGTGTCACTGAGAAAATAACTTCGTGTTGCTTGACAAGCTGTGTAATTTTAGCTCTCGCATGGCTTCTTATCTTTCGGCTAGCAACTGTCCTCTGCATTTATGGTCAATGATACAATGCGGCAATCAAAGGAAGCATATTTTTGCTAGCAGTTGAATGATGTTAAGACATCCTTTCATGATAGGTCGTTATACTTCGCATTTACATTTCTTTGATTACCTTTGGGAAGCGGAAAAGTTTTTCCGCAATCAAAAAGTAATAAAACTGCACTTACGAGCACCGAAGACGTTAGTACCGTTTCCTTGAATCAGGCGCTCATAGATACGACTAGCTTCATGTCATGTTTTTAGGAGGCAAAATCAGCAATTTCACTTTCTGAATAGCGACAGTCTTTAAAACGCGGTTTGCGGCCGAATTTCTAACAAGTTTTAAAGCCAGCCTCATTCATGCTCGTGAATACACTTGCGTATTTACTGTGCCCCTTCAATGATTTCTGCGGTTTCGGGTCACATTTGCCCATTGGTCTTATGCGGTGCCAAGTCAAGTGTGGACAAGTACATCAGTGTATCATGCACCAGTTGTGGTGCCTGTGAAAACTGCTGATCTCGATGAAGGTAAAGTAATGCGTTGTATGTAATTAGACGTTAGCTAGTTGATGGCATTTTTGTTCTCTCATCCATCATTTCATGCGATGCAACAGCGATATATAACCGTGGATGCATAAAAGTATTGTTGTTTTCGTTGGCTGCTTATTATTTATGTTGGATTGCTCATTGTTAATGTTATTACAGAGAAGTGAAGTTCATACAGCAGTCGTAATAAGGGATATAATTGTTGTTCATCCTCGTGATAGTATACACAGAATTTGAATACCTTTGCAGGTGACAAAACCTTCTGACACAAGAGCCAGGCGCAGTTTTATCGAGCAACTGGCAAGGAGCGCACACCTTGCAGGTTTTCCAGCAGCAGCAGCAGCAGCAACACCGGTCGTGGCTTTGTTTACAATGCCGTAACTGAGCACACGATCTTTCGTTTTTGTTTTTTATTCATTTTCTTTTTTCTTGCTTTTCACTCCCATCGAAATATAGCCGCCGCAGCCGAGCATTGACCTGCAGCAGCGAATTAATTTTTAATCATGCATTGGCTGCTACCATTCAAATATTCGCCGTGACTGTCATTCACCTGTTATTGAAGAAAATTCGTTTGCAATAATTTGCTGTTGCAATATTGTGCAATATTGTGCAACCAAGTTTTAAGCCACGTTTGGCTGCCACTTTATTTACTTAACGAATGAATCGTGAGTCTATTGTAAAACTTCTTTCCTTGTACGTGATTCTCATCAAATTGCGACTGTGCTGTGGTTTTCACTTGCACCCGACATTCGAAACAGAGCTTCACTTTTAAGAAAAACTGGAAGTTTCATGGAGAAGTTCAACAAGGTCAAAGTCATACTCGGTCAGATGTGCAATGCCCGCATGTATTTCGTGGAGGTCGATGGGTATTTCTGAGGAAATCATGCTAAGCTTTTTCTCATAGCTGTAGTAAGTTTATGGTTAAAACTATTAGAAAGCTTCATTAGCAACTTCTGAAAACACTTTCATATTTGTAACTTCTGTGACGATGTCTACACAAAATTCGTCAAGGTGTATAACAGATTGAAAACGTCCGTTTACAGTTTTTGTGTGATGGGCGAAAACACCGGGTGATCTAAGAACACAACGTCGCATGTATCCTCTGCTTTTCTTTTTCCCCGTCAGGATGACAGCAGCCCGCCCATCGCTGACCGCAGAATTTGGAGGTAGTACGACAGCAATGCGTTCTACTGCGATCAAGTGCAAGAGAATGTGAAACTTTCGGTTGGCACACTTATAGAGAAAGCCCTTATTTGGTGCTTGACGATGTACTATATTAAGGACCTCACAGATCCAACTGTGTATTCTCAATACTTCGTTTTGTGCTGAGTATAATGAACCCAGTTGCTTCCCAGGTGTTTTAACGGCAGGAAGCTGCTGAAGACATTGACAAGATCAAAAGTATTCGTTAAGCACCAGAATATATTTGTCCGAAAAAACATCGGTTGGCACGTTTGTCGTTTCCTTCAGCGCTGAGCATTGCTTTTAGCGCTGTTCGTATTTTTTTACAATAAATACTTATTTTTACACGTGAGCAGTACCTGTTTCTCGCACGCTTATACACGCTAGACACAGCAGGTACTGTTGAACTATGAAGCTGGTATGGTCCGTCAAGTCATTCTCAAATGATTCCGCTGAACGGTACATTTATGGGGAACGCGGTGCGTCCATGCTTTAACCACCGCTACTAAAAAAAAAAAACGATGCGAATTTTTATACGCATGTCTAAACACACTGCATGCTTATATTTTCCAGGCTCACTGTTAATGGTCAATCTAGGTACCTATCAAGGGGTAAATGAGCGCAAAAACGTTATGGGATGTAATCGGTTCACGTTAAAAAATCCACGTGGTTAAATTAGGCAGTATTAGCATAGGCTACCCAGAGCTTCGTGTGCACAATTTCTTGTGTTTGTTGCCACTGCGCATCTGTCAAAGACTAGACACTTAAAGACTGCTTCGTCCTCAAGTGGACATAAAATAGGCTATAGTAATGATGAAAAACAAAATGCTTCCTTGGACAAATGCTGGAATCGTTTGCCGTGAAATGTATATATCTAATTTAATGCTCTACTATTAGTAAGCGCATGCTGTCGAAATCAAATGCAGGCAGTAGAGCTTCTACGAGGTGTTCTAGATTTCGCAATACCATTCACTCTTTTCTCCTAAATCCGCGGTAGGCAATGTCTAAGTCTAGAAAACAATATTTGCATAATCAAATTACCATCCTCTGGAACGTACATATGTGCCAGCGCGAAGTGCGCACGCCTGTTGGTGTACCTCGTAATAACATCGCCGCATTGGCTAAAAAAGCTCAGAATTCGTTAAACACCCTCACGTTCGACAAATGGCCACTCTACGTTAACTTTCTTACGATAATATGTCATAATTTAGCAGTTTCAGTTCGTCGCAACGACTGCCACACTGAGGCGCAACCGCTTTGTATGTGCGCAATAAAAAAATCTGCGCAAACTCTGCAACACTAGAAGCTATTACTCGATGGTGTCAAATTCATTTTCCATTAATGCACCACTCTACTATGTTCTGGATTTCTGCTGTACGCAAGCCTCTCAGTAATCCGCACATAAAAAATTAAGTGCGTGTATACGTAAAAGACTCCAAAAGGCTATTCCATGCACTCTAGCACAACAAACTAACATTCCTCAATCGCGTGCGCATGGAAATGCAGCTGTGTGGATGTAGCTCGTAAATGTTTCCGTGTTCAACCGTATTAATCACGGCGAGATTTGTCAAACATTTATCAAAAGGTGAGACTTGTACACAGTTAGGAACTGCACGCCCATGAAAGAGCCGTTCGCACCAATACTATACTTAATACATTGCATGGACTCGGGCTTCCAGAAAATGTTTCATTAAACTTATGTGAAAAATATAGCATCATCCAGTGTGATTTTAGCGCGATCTCGGCTCTGAGACGAGTATGAGGTGATTTAAATAGCGCGGCGGGACCGCTATATCAGCGTGAATCTAGAAGTTCTCAAAAATATATCCAGTGATGGAGACGTAACAGAACGCCACAAATATTTCTGCGATAAGTGCTGCCGGATATAAGATCCAGTCCATGTTAGCATCATATTCCTGCCTGCGCACTGCGCGCCTGAGAACGGCAAACGGCGAGCCGCGTTTCCAGCGTGCAAAGCCCAATTCACGAGTCACGTACGTCGCGCGAGTGGCGTCCAACATAAACGGCATCTCCTCCGGGGCGCAGTCCGCCGAGCGACCGCGTAGCTGCATGCATTCAGCGCCAGCTCCTCGCTTCCATGGTCGACGCAAGTGTCGGCCACATTTTTCATTGAAGCTAAAATAATGTCTACTGGTATAGTGTCATTCATCTGAGGGGAAGCGACGTGCACTATCCAACGTTTAGAGCCAAGAGGAGTTCCTTTACAAGTGAAGTTCATCTGCAGTGCGTGCACGGCGTACCGCACCTGCTCGGGCGTGTTCGCATATTGTATATATGGCTGTCAATACCACGATTATCAGCGCATGTTCATCTCAGTGTGTAATTATTGCGGGGAGGGGGTCGAGCCAACGACGGTAACACGTAAAACATCCTGGCATATGAGCGTGAGCGGTTTGTTCTGAAGCACGGTCGACTACGGCTTCGAAGTAAACTGAATAGGCCTAGTGACGATATCGGCTACCTGCCTGGTAACCGTCGGCGGTGAAGCGGCCAGCGACGCTACTGAGACCACGGTGATTCTCCGTCGGTAATCGGCTACGTCGCTGTGCGGTTGCTGTGGGTGGATTCCGAGCACACGTCCCACGGCGAGCGAATCTTGACGTTGAAAACTCGTTCAGTCCACGAAAGACAACAGGCTGACGGCCAACATGAATAGAACTCGGATATCATGCACGCCAAAATTCTTTAAATGTCACTGAGGCGCCAGTGCCAAATGTATGCGGAACAGTTTTATCTTCTTTACCAAGCACGCTGTAAGGAGTGGGGTTCGGCGGGACTCGTTACGGTAGCTGGCTCCCGCCGTCCGTCCCCATAGCCGATGATTTCCAGTGAGGAGGCGCGTTCTTTCAAGAAGGAACGTAGATTTATTTACATGGTTAAGAGATAGGAGTGAAAAGAGAGCAGAGCAGAGAAATAACGTCAAAAGTCTTCGGCTTTTATAGCCCCGAGACCGTCACTGCAGAAGCACAGGCAAACCGGTGTCAGCGTCTCCCGCCAATCCGGTGACCTGTCGTCCTGGCGCCCGGCCTCCCGAAAGGAGGCAAAGAGTCACACAATACACTCGCCACGCCCCGAAGACTCGTAGGTGAGAAGGTCGGCGAGGAGTTTCAGTCCAAAGGGGAAAGGGCCGATGACCTCCGCTTCCCTTGCCAGTAATACTCGGAAGAAGCGTTGAATGATGGCTGCCACGGGTGAAGGCCCCACCTGGGTTGATGGGAGCGTCTTCAACGGCGCAGTCCCACGCTGACCAAAACGCACGATAAAGCAGGTGTGTCGAATTCCGGAAAACACGCAGACCGCTCCCTCCGGCACAGGTTAATTCTCCCTGCTGCGGTAGGGTAGAATGCAGGTGTGGCTGGGTGAGAAACTCTCCCGCGATGCTATCTCACGCAGAGAACAACAAGCCAAAAAGGGGTCTCCGAATTCCAACGTCCTTTTTCTGGGAAATCCGTCGACAGCGACATGTCCGCCCGCCCGGCAAAAGCTCCTACAGGAAGAATCGGCATTCCTGCCTCCGTCTAAGCGCCGATACGGGGGGAGAAGACAGCATTCCGGTAGACAGCTGTACGCTTAATGGCGTCGGCCTCGATGAATTTTTAGGCCAAACGTAACAACGCAAATTCGCTTGAAGCATGCTCCCAGCAATAACTTGAGTGACGCCGCATATAGTTTCCCGAATGTCATTTAAAAAAATGTCACCTTACTTATCAGTGAACGCTACATGCATAATAACGACCTCCACTGCACTAATACGCCGGAGCGGGTAGCGACACATTGGTGCATATAAACCCTCGTACTTTTATCAATGCGGCCGCGGCGTGATGTGGTGTAATGGTTAGCGTACGCGCTTGCTGATCGAGTGTTCGCGAGTTTCGCGAGTGTTCGCGAGTGTTCGCGAGTGTCCGCGTGTGTTTATTGTGAGTTTTTCTGTGGTTTACTTCTGATTGTAATATGTGTGTATGAATTATGTATGTCATAAAACATGTGTGTAAGTCTCCAAATACCCCGAATACAGCTTAAAAGGTGATCAATTTCCTTTTCGCCGATTCGTACACCGCCTATAGCTCGGACGTGCCGCAGCTGGGACGCACCGTAGGTAGGACTCCCCGTAGCCAGGACACCTGGTCACGTGGAACGAGGAGATGTCTATAGGCGGCCTTCAACTAGCCGGGATTCGAGACGAAAAATCTCCGGCCTATATTGAGTCCTGCCTATGAGATGAGCCGCTGAGAAAGGTACTACTCCGAGGGACGGCTACGGGCGGCGCCGCCTACAGGTTGTGCCGGCTAAACAAACAGTCTATAGGCGTTAGATTTTTCGTCTCGTTTCCGGGCTATAGACTGACACTTTAAGCAGGATTGATTAAGAGTGTACGCCACAAATCATAATTTTTGTGAAGTTGGGAAGCACCCACCGCGAAATTATTCGTCATTCTGCGGAGAAGTGATGTACCATCTGTAAGGCATTAGTGCGCTTTGGTGATGCGACGGCCGATGACGATGAAGAATTACGGCTGAGCCTTTCGTAATGGGTTGGAAGCTTTGAAGGACCCGTTAGTTACGTAATTTGCATTGTGTGACGCCCGGTCGTTATTTAACTCTCTCACCATGCTTTAAAACATACGTTAACGTGCGAGAGAGAGGGAGAGGGAATTAAATTTATTGACACCCCGAGGAAATGGATCACAGGAGCCTTATTGGCTTCCTTGGCAACCAATAGAAGTGCACTTGCGAGGAACACACTATGCCATAAATCATCATAACTTTTGTGATGTAGGGAAGCAGCCACTATGCAATTTTTCGTCATTATGCGGAGGATCGTGGTACCAGCTAAACACTTGTAAGGCATTATGTGCTCTTTGTTGATGCTGTGGCTGATGACGATGAAGAATTATGGCAGAGCCCTTTGTAATGGGTTCGAAGCATTCAACAACCCACTCGTAGCACAATTGGCATTGTGTGACGCGTGGTTACAGAATTCGCGTTGTGTTAAGCTTGGGTTGTTATTTTACTCTTCTACCACTCTACATATGTTATTGTGGTTCCTTCCCGATATGAAGCCTGCATACAGTCTTTTTGCAGACCAATTTCAAGCACCGGCATGGCTCTGAAGTAGAATACTGGGCTCCCACGCAGAGGGCCCAGGTTCGAACCTCGTTCCATTCTGGCAATTTTTTCTTATTTCGTTTTTTTTTGTTATTTCGAGCGATAGTGGTTACAGACACCGGCGGCGGCAGCGGACAACTACGGCGCCAAAAACGACCATTGTTGTTATCTCCATAACAGCTTTCGCTGTAAAAAAACCTCAATCAGTGATTTTGTTTTTCAGCCATGGCAGCAATGTCGCTCGTCCATCTGCATGGTGTGCCATATTTGGCACAAACTGGGTTCTCCAGGACCAAATAAAGTTCATTTCACCTTCACCTGTACCTTCGTTAGTACAGTCACAATAAATCTGAAAATTTTTGCATATGTTCTTCTTCGTCTATCTTATGATAAAAGTCGAAAAAATAATTTTTCAAATGACTTTTTCTCGTAATTCATGCAATAGAGGGTTAACAAGAACGTCTCCAAGGGAGAAATGAACTTCGTTATATTCGCAACTGATATGTAGCTCTCTCCACTTTAGGAGTCTATATGTGGCAGGGCATGCTTTACAGGCAATATATTGCACGAACTTGTATGTGCATTAGCTTTCAAAATATATACATGTACAGAGATTGTGGATAAAAATAGATAGGAATCAGATGTACACGAAACCTGAAAGGAAGTGCAAACACGTCAGTTTATAACCAACTGGCTAGAATATAAGCGTTAGATGAGAAATGACAAAAGAAAAGCCAGAAAACACAGCAGAAAGGCCGGTTATATTGCGCATATTGTCATGTTAAGCTTACCTCTGGATTCGCGGGTTTGGTTAGCATACGTCTAGTGTTCTATGTCTGAGCCGCGCATGGTAAAAATGATTCAAGCAATTTTATCTTCGAGACGTTTTTAAGAAGGAACGTTTTGACACAGGTGACAGCATTTCTCAAATGTGTTTTTGTCTGTTGTCGTCTTAATCGTCCGTTGGTTTCATTAGTTGTGTCTGACAAAGAAGCAAGGACCTCGAACAATTCTTTTAAGGCGAAAGCCCCTTCATGTGAAGCGAAAGCCTTAGATGCTTCATCAAACGCGAGAACTGACCGGCGTCCTACGGCATCGGCGCCAGCATGATTTATGCAAAACATTATCACCAAGTGATGACGTAACCGCGTGACGTCACATATCGCCAAACTTGTCACATCATTGACGTACCTATGGCGTATAGATGACGTCACATCCCGTGACGCCAGGTGATGACGTCATCACAATACATTGTCGCTTGGTCAAATGTGTACTGACCACGGAGGCAGTGCAAAAACCAGGTGATAAACAGACAGCATGTAAGGCCTCCGATTCGGGAAGCAGTGAAAAACGACGTTAGGTGCAGAAAGCTTTGAGTGGGCGGCGGGTTAGTATAAAAGCCTGGACTGAGAAGACAAAGAAGATTGCTTTCGCCTTCGAGTCGTCTTAGGTGTATGCATAAGTGACCCAGAAATTTTCTAAGTGCTTGACATAGATACAACGATCAAAATAAAGCGGAGCTTAGTAACTTTCGAAAGAAACGAACACCTTGTTCTTCGTTCTTGAAGCCATATGACTGCAAAGTTACTGCCTATTCTTAATCATTTAAGTTTGCCAAGGATGCTTGAATCTTTAGTTTCTGGAGCGCTTGTGTTTCGCCATTATTCGCTGTTAACCAACCATAAACCTTCACTAACTTTCTCGCTCGAAGAGCCGCTGTCACTGTCAAGCTAGTCTCCTTTGCACAACTCAGTTGCCCTGGAGACAACAACGTAAGGGTGCGTTCTGCGTCGCCTTCCAGGATCGGAGGTGAACCTTATTCTCATGTATGCCGCGGCTGTGACCTCCGTGATATTCAAATAGTTTTCGCGAAGCAGCGAATGACTCGACTGTCAGACTCGTGCGTTACAGAGTATTGCAATCTCCATGGGAATGGTACCCTAGCTTTTCTGATAGCGCAAGCTAGTGCGGTGTAAACGGAGCTTCGCCTTACCACCCTACTTCCAATGCATATAGGCTAGCTGTCGCATCTAGCTGGAACGTATTGATTCATGTAGAAACTTCTCGGAGTTTGTAATACCACTTCCTTGCATAACCACCCAGCATAACCTTGCCTTTTGAGCCAACAGGTCTTCGAATCTCCCTTGTTTCACAACCATCGCGGCTCATTTTCTAAAGGGTTGCCAACGCGATGAAATTAGTACACTAAGTACAGCTTAGTAAGTTATTAACGACTTCATCTGCTGTTTTGTAACTTTTCCTTTTTCTAAACGACTAGCAAAACTGATAAAATTTGAGACTACAATGAGTATCAGACAATTATAACGGCCTCGTATTAGTAAAAACAGACAGCTCATCATCAGAAACACTCGGCTGTGGTTTCTGTTGCCTGTTTAAGAGCTACAGAGAATTACGTTTTCATGCTGTGTAGCTTGGTTGCTTTGCAGTTGGAGCAATAATTGGGCAAGCATCGTTGACGCTTAAGAAAAAAAATTCTGTAATCTAAGAATTCTGCTTGATCTTGAATTCTGATTTCCCCTCCCGGAAGTTTAAGCATTGCACTTATCGACATTATTATTTTTGGCTTACACGATGAAGCGCAAGGATAAGTGTACGAGACAAACAGACTATAACGCAATAATCTTTGCCGAGCTAGGATAAATGCTCGCCTTCGTTTAAATACATGCAAAAATTTAATGAAAGGAAATCCCAGGAATAATGTGAAATACAGCGAAGTTGGTATCAACCGCTTCCATATAATTGCGCAAAATGTTACTAACGCTACAACCAACATTGCTGAAAGCGAGCAAAAAAAAAAAAACGTTATAAGAAAAATAAACAACGCACGTCATGGTAGACAACGCTGCTTTCGAAATTGCACCTGCCTACGAAGCTTTAGAAACGCCATCGTTGCGGAAATTCATTACCTCTGGCTCACCGTGCATTCATCTCATTTCAATGCAACCGTCAGTCTCATGATTAGAACTTTTCTGTGCATTTGCCGTCGATGTCTTATTAACCATACACTTTTTTTAAAGAAAAAGGCAAGGCTGAAAAAAAACGAAGCCATAATGAATTGGAGAAGCAGCGAAAGGTGGGCTAGTTGGTACATAACTAAAAAATGAAAATGAATCCTAATTAAAGCAACAATAATCGAACGAAGAACGAGAATATCATGCTACAAGTCACATCCCGTGCCAAATTCCACACGTAAATTCATAGAACTACTCCCCGCACTATTACCTAAGTCGTAATGAATGTGAAATTTGCTTCTTTTAGCCAGAGCTCGCACCTTAAGATCGCGTTCCGGAAATAGTATGCATTTGGGGATGTTTCATTCTATCTTTTTTTTCAGCGTCATTAAACAATGGATGAATGAAAGCAAGCTGGAAAGGCAACTGCACTAGACGAAGAAGTTTGCTTTCGGAGGCTTTCTTTTCTGCTTGCACTGTAAATGCAAAATTCTTGCAAAAATAACCTTGAGTAAAATGAATAGCTGCGGTCTGAGTGTGTTGGCGGGAAAGAAACCGGGTCGCATATAATATATCTGCGATAATGCGAGCAAAAGCTTTCGTTGCCGCTGTTATCTCTTTCGAGACGCCCATTCTTTTCTTCTCGGCGAATCGCTCGTCTTTTCTCATTCAGCCGCGCGCGTCGAGAATTCGCCGGCTCACATCCTCTCTAATCTCGCCTCTTTAATGAAAGCTACTTGCGGCGCTTCTTTTCTTTAGCTCGAGTTGGAAGCTATTACGGGAGACTTCATCCTCAGTAGTGAAAACGAAAAAAAGTTGCTTCCACCGAAGTCGTGAAAAGAATGAGCGGTAGTTTCAGGGCTGAATCATTTGAGAATGCGTCGACAACACGTGTTTTTGTTCTTTTCCTGTTACAGGTATTTAATAAAACGAAGTATAAATTGTTTGCTTTCTTTTATTCACGTGTTACAGAACGGAAGGGGAACGCTAGCTTTTTGAAAATGACATGGTGGAAATGTTGAACTCAGAATTACGGTGAGTGCTAGTTTATAATCCTTGCATGAGTGAGGATCTGGACAACGTGACGCCGGATACTTCTACGTGCTTGCATTACGTTTGATATGAAGTATAGGGTTTTGTGTTCTTGCAATCCCTGAGAACGTAGAGGCACAAATAATACTCAACGTCGAGAACAACTTCTCATTGATACTAGCTGGTGCAACTCTATTTACACGCATCAGACGCTCGACAGAAAGCTAGCAATAATTAGGAGAAAACAAGGCTGTTGAATATAAGACCTCCGTGATTGGCACCTAAACAACGTTGATTTTATTAGTGTGCTTATCGCTGCTGTCAACACTTTGCCGGGCAATTTCAATTTGACACCATCGAGGACACCTGCGAGTATTTTTTTCTCGGCTCAAATAATATTTCACGACAATTTATGATCACACGAAGTTACAAATGACCAGAAAGCTAAAGAGAAGTGAGATATTATGAATAATGACGTAAAGTAAAAATATAAAATGAAAGTAAAGGTAATTTGAAACACTAACCCCCTTTTTTGGATAATTTGAAGAAAACATGATGGTGAACTTCCCTTATATTTTCTGGGTTCATCGCACCTGTCCTCGCACGAGTGTAATTCGCAAGAAAAAGTAAGTGAGATGCCAAAAGAAGAGATTCGTGGATGTCTTCGAAAACAAATAGATATAACGGTCAGGGTGAGGCATTATTGGGAGCGTGTGCAGACGCAGTGACTAAAACTTATGCTTTTATGAGGACAGCAACGGTTACTGTTGTAACGTAAAAGAAGACGCAACTACTAGAAAGAGGATAAAGGTTTGCTAGCGCTTACGAAGTACAGCCTCTTATTTTTGTATTTCGTCTTTGCAGTCACTCTACTCTGAGCTGCAGGCCATAAAATGAAACTCTGAATAAACCTTCCAAAGAGTGTTTATTTTTCCAAATTGTTGTGGCCGAAGGTCAGAAAGTTCGTAAAAAGTGCAGAAAATAAAAACAATATTTTCTTCTTTGAAAGAATCTTTGGCAACACCGTCTAAATGTAATGTGAACTAGAGGTGGACATATATATATATATATATACTATATAAACACAGCTCAGCGTAGCAGGAGTGTGACAGACATGCGACGGTGAACATGTGATGCCATGAACTCCTTGATCTGTCTCAACGCCAAACAGTGCGGTGTAAGTAGCGTGTTTCGGTGACTGCTTCGCACTACATCGATCCCCACGGTACTTGATATCTGCATGATTTTTTTAACAGCGAAGCTCTGCACAAATCGTTTCTTGCGATTCGATCCAGGAAACTATCATCAGCATAAGTGGGTATGTGCCACAAAGTTCGGTAAATGCCACTGCTCACTACTGATGCACTAAAAATGAAGAAGGCAACAGTTAGCCCAACAAATGGCTGAGAAGCGACGGCGGCGAGCACAAAACCCAGAGTACGTATAACGAGAGATTGGGAACGGAAAAGGCAAAGGCGGCTGCGAGAAGCCCCGATGCGATGGAAGGCCTACGCCAACGATGGCGGGCCCGTAGATCTATGAGAGGTGCGATCGCTTGGTTTCAGCGCGAGGTTCTGTCTGTGGTATTTGGACATCCGCGTCGTGTCTGCGACTGTCTGTGGTTTACCTCGAACCTCTCTGCGCTGAAAATCAACGGAGAAACAACCTAGCATCACCTAGCTAAAGCTAGCAACGACCTAGAAGCACCCTAGAAATAACCTGCATCACCTAAATAAGGCCTAGAAACAGCCTAGAAGCAATCAAATTAGTCTTCAGAATTGTCCAGTTTCGCTGTTTGAAGCCTTGCGCGGCTGAGTGCAAGCTTCAGAACTTTTTGTTTCTTCTTTTCGTACCCTGAACGCTAAGCATATTCGCACTCATAAGTTCACTCCGCTGCGTCGAGGTGCTGGCTTTTAACAGTGTGCGCTGGCTTCAAACGTTCTTTCGCCTGTGCGCCGCTTGTCCATCGACCCACATCGCTCTTCGTATGTTTCCTTTAACGTAGTTAAATGAAGAAACTGCCGACAACTCCTTCGCGCGGCTTGGACATTGCTTTCGGGATTCCCATGTCGCCTGACTGTAGCGCGAAACATGGTAGCCAAAAGTGGGTGCTCGCAGCCGACTCCCGAGGGCTGATCGCCTGCTTACTTCATTCTATAACTTAATAACGTTTGCTGTCGGGCTAGTTGGTGCATAGCTGAACTTCAATTGATGGCGCAAATGTTAAGACAGGATCGTAGAATACACGTAAGACACGGACAAGTTTGAAACTATCGGCTTCGTTCTACATGAATTTCTCTCTTTCATGTCTTTTATGTCTTTTTTTTTTTTGTGAGAAACCTTGTTTTCGTACACAAAGAACGGGTTTGTTCGCTTCTTTCTTTCTTTCTTTCTTTCTTTCTTTCTTTCTTTCTTTCTTTCTTTCTTTCTTTCTTTCTTTCTTTCTTTCTTTCTTTCTTTCTTTCTTTCTTCTTGTTCGTTTGTTCGTTCGTAGGTCTCTGGATTGTCGTACATGTAAATACGAGTTCGTCGGCTGACAGCCCGTGAACGACACTGGTGTCGTTGTCATGTTTCTCTCTAGTTGCGGCGGGCTGCGAGAAAGACGCGGGGAACGGGGACGCCAAAATCAACAGAAAGGTATTGCTCGTAGGATTTCCAGGCTACGAGGCGCCAGAGACACGCGGTGTCGGCAGCTGAAAAAAAAAAAAAAGAAAGCTCCCTGGGGACGTGTCACTCTTCGTTTGGCAGAGGTTTGCTGCGCGTGCCCTCCTCGCTTCCACGAAACAAAAAAAAAAGAACAATAACATGAACAAAACCACCATGGTTCATTCGGGGACCTTAGTGGCATCGGATGTTGAAAAATTGCGCAAGATGGAGCGTTAGATGAGCTCCAAGAGGCCGAAAAATAGTTGGGGAGAAAGCAGCATAAGAAGGTGCGCGTTTTTTCGTGCTCTCATTCATTATTTTTCTGTGGATTATGAGTAGTTCACTTTTGCCGTGGGTTCTGCGAGTAGTAAACGAAACACATATATTTATTTATTTCATTTTCAATACTGCCGCTCTAAGACGGATACAACCAAAGACTGAGATCTTATGACCAGTTCCGTTCTTTTTCAGTATGTTCACAGCAACAGCTGTTATGAGATCACAACAACGGCCGTTTGTGGCGCCGTATTTGTCCGCCGCCGCCGCTGCCGTCGGTGTCCGTAACTTCTATGGTGCAAAATAAAAAAAACAAACGAAATAAGGAAAAATTTCTAGGGTGGAACACGGTTCGAACCTGGGCCCTCTGCATGGGAGCCCAGTATTCTACCCCAGAGCCATGACAGTGCTTGAAAATTCTTTGCAAAAAGACCCTATTCAGGCTTCCTGTCGGGAAGGAACCATATTACCATGTGTAATGTAGTGTGGTAGAAGAGTAATATAACAACCAGGCATCACACAACGTGAATTCTGTAAACAGGCGTCACACAATGCGAATTGCGCAACGAGTGGGATGTTGAATGCTTCCAACCCATTACAAAAGGCTCTGCCGTAATTCATCGTCATCAGGCGTACAAAGTGTACATAATGCCTTACAGGTGTTTAGCGGGTACCATAGTTATCCGCAAAATGACGAAAAATATAGTTCCCGCCTAAATAATTCACAAAAATTATAGTAATTTATAGCGTAGTGGGTACCTCACAAGTTCACTTGTATTGGTTGCCGAGTAAGCCCACAAGGCTCCCATGATCCACTTCCTCAGGGTCTCAATAAAGTTCTTTCCTTCTCTTTCTCTCTTTCTCACGTTAACATATGCTTATAGCGCAGTGGGAAAATGAAATAACGACCGGGTGTCATACAATGCGAATGACTTAACTAGTGGGTCGTTTAAAGCTTCCAACCCATTGCAAAGGGCTTAGCCATAGATCTTCATTGTTGCCGTCGCATCAACAAAGTACACATAATGTCTTACAGATGGTACCTCGCTTCTTCGCATGATGACGAATAATGGCGTAGTGGGTGCTTCCCGACTTCACAAAAATTGATTTATGGCCTAGGGGGAACCTTGCTAGTGTACTTGTATTAGTAGCCTTAAAGGGGTCATGAACAACTTTTCCAAGTAATGATCTAGTGACCTTAGTATCGGAGTTTACTGCCTCCCGAATCGATTGCCGCAAAAATTCCTCGAATCCGTCAAGAATCAGCAGAGTTACGGGGGTTTGGCGCACGCTCTCAGCGCTTTCTCTCTTTTCTCGTGCCGACGAGCGCACTGGAAGCTAGACAGGGAGGGATGGCACGGGGGTAAGAAGTTACGTCAGCGCGCGTCATGAAACGCGATCGCTCTCCCGCTGTGATTCGCACGCGCGAGTGCGGCTACCGTGTAAAGTTAGCAGACTGAGGAGTGCGGCGCGGGCAAGTGGCGGCACCCCGTGGCAAGAAGCGCATCCCATCCGCCTTCGGCCAATAAGCATGCTACGTCTCCGCGACGTCAACGTGCAGACGCCCCGCCCACCGACGAGAGTGAGAACCGGCCTCTGTTTGAAAAGAGGGCGCCTGAGGAAACGGCAACCTCGCGCTCCGCTTGTGGCCTTTACGCGGCGCGCACGACTGTAATATTTTGTAGAGCAGTTCATAGCCGTGTCAGCTTTCCGCAGGTTGTGTTTTTTCAACAAGCTCAAGGGGTGCTTCATGACCCCTTTAAGAGAGTTTATCACAAGCTCTAGAAATGCCGCTCTTCTAGCTTTCGCTGTGACTGTTCTGCGCTTTCCGCGCAGGCCTGTCGTTTTTTTCCCTATCTCTATCCTAATTCTGTTCTTGCGAAGCTTCATTTTTGCTTATCATGCAATCCAACGTCTCCTTCGTGCAACATGAGAGCTTACAACAGTCAAAGCTTAAAACAGTCGTGAAAGCATGAGATCTTACAACAGTCAAAGCCACGTTATTGTTGCCGATTCATCGAGTTCCGCCGTTTCATCACCATTTTCGCGTCAAATAATCCCTTCCCGTTCAATATGCGCTTTATGCATACAGACACCTTCGAATAACGGCGAGCTGGGCTAGTTGGTAAGTATTCATTCTAGCAGGACAGGGCGTGCAAACGCGGACACAAGAAAGAAGTCAGGACACCACAAACGCCGACTAACAACTGAAGAGACGCACAACGGCGGAAAAGAACTAAGGCACGAAAACATCTGGGCATGCCCATGCAAAAGGTGAACCTATCAATCCGGCACGCGTGTGTGTCTAGGTGGAAGATAACTGTTAAAGCATTTGATTTCGTCTTTATGCAAGTTAATCGACGGCTGGCTCACGCATGTACTACTACTATTCTCAATATGCCATGCTTCATTTCTATGACGGTACAACACTGCATGCACATTCATCGAATTTTGGCGCGCACTTACAATGTCGACACTGCAATGATAGATTAGAATGCGAGCCTCCTGTTATCGATCTTTTATGTCCCAACAATCTCTGGTTACTGCATCTGCCCGTCTGTCCTACGTAGAAGCGGCCGCAGTTGAAAGGGACCTTGTATACCACTCCTGTACGGCAATGGGCGAATTTGTTGTTGTGTTTTACGAAACAAATATCGGTCCGCTTCTTGTCAGTTACTGTGGTTTGTCTGTGCCCTTGTGCGTACGGTTGCTGCTCCAGGCACCGTGCGGCACCTCAGCAAATTTACATTATTGTTTTACGCACGAGTGCGTGTTTCAAATGCGGAAGTTCAGGGTTTCCCGTTTGAATCCGTATAACATGTGCGCGTCTGTATGATATAATGCTAGTGCCTGTTGCAAGAGACTAACTTAATATCAGATACGGACTCTATAATTGGACTTGATGTCAACGAGAACGCTAGTTTCTATCTATTTATCATCTATGTTTAAAAGTCTGTATCAAAATAGCGTGCTCATGCGTTCGAGTTGTCGGTTTTTATATGTCGCAAGGACGCAGATGGATGCTTCTGTTTCAGCAAAAGTCTAGCTCGATGTAAAGGCACATTACGACTGAAACGTTAGAAATGTAAGCTGTGTTGTCCAAGGTGAGAGTGATGCAGAAATTTATAGGACGAACGTGATAAAAGAATTCTTTCGTTGGCTCTTTTCCTGTACTTACTTTTCTGCTGAAGAGTTTTAGCTGGTAGAAAATATGTCAAGGCTTCCGTGGAATCTCTTGCGTCACATTCGAGTCATGAGAAGCGGCTAGTGGTTTAAAGGCATTTTGTTTTGGTTGCAGCGTTACAAATATTAAATAGTGTGAAATATACGTTTCCCCAAAATTCATCTTTCTTTTTCTCGCTCGTTAGTTTTCTTCGTTGCTTGCTAGCTTGCTTACTTGCTTGATTACATGCTTGAGTGCTTGTTTGTTTGTTTCAAGCCGATAGTCTTTTATGGCTTTATCACCGCTTTCGCGGTTGACAGACTTGCGACTGCTCGATTATATTGGAAATTATTATCCATGGTAGCTGCAAAAAATCTTAACGCACATTCACGCAGCAGAGAAAAAGAAAGATATGGCAAAAGGCGGGGGTGTTAACAATAAAGTGTTTCCTTTGCCGCTCTACAGTGTGGAAGGAAAAATAGAAATAGAAACCACAGAGAGCAAAAGCCAGTGACGGTATGCAGCCAGTGGCGCTTAAACTAGCCCATCGTTTTCAAAACGCACAAACATGTTTCACTGCACGCTATGACGATAATCAGTGAAGACTGTGTTCCGGTAGCATCTGTGTGGTCAGCGTATGATCGCATAGATGAGGCCATGTGTACGCCTGGCAGCTATGTCATTAATTTACATAATTCGAATGGTTAGAGGAGGGTTCTTTTCGTTATATATAGCGGTATAGATGTACCAATATTATTACTTCCACTGCGTTTCTCTGCGAACTAAATTTGAATACCGAATTCTTAAGCCACCTTTTGAAACAATGATAAAATAAGAGATCAAGGAATGTGAAGCTATATTTTCCCTGAGTAGAAGATAAACCAATCTTGTATCCAGTTTATTTGAAGCACACAATGATTTTTTATATTGCTCGTCGTTCGAGTTACTTCTCTCCGAACATTCCTAGAAGTAACTAACTTGACGTTCTGTATAGTTGTTCGTTACTAGTTAAAGCAGCAGCACCATACTTTCCTTTCTTTGTAAATAGTAATTGTTTCTCAGGGAATGAAGGGAACTGAAACCACGCCACACAAGTTTTAATAACCATAAAAAGATCTGAATATTTGCAGTCGGATATCGACGTAAGTCCAACGTGTATTTTCCTGCTTTATTTGCCGCTTTGTTTATTTAGAATCGCACGTCAAATAAAATGAAGTGTGCCTATGTAGTGAACATTTTAACGATGGCGGTCCCTCCAGCACTTCCACTCCAAATCCCAGCATGGCACCGAACATGCAGCGTGTAAGTAGGTGGGCTTCCCTGCATTCCTCTACTTCAAACATTTGAGGAATCTCGGAACGAAATACCACTAAATCCAACAGACATCCCCGTGCACCATAAAAAAATTGCCGCAGCAACACTCTAGGTGTGCGGAGAGAGAGAGAGAAGAGGGAGAAAGGAAAGACAGGGAGGTTAACCAGAAGCAGTCTCCGGTTTGCTACCCTGCACGTGGGGAGGGGAAAGGGGATGTAAAAGAATGAAAGAGAAGAAGAAGAAGAGTTTGTGACGACAGCACGCGACAAAATACTACAACAACAATAAAAAACAAACAAACAAAACGAAGTCATAACAGCAGTCCAAGTACTACACAGCAACATCAGTCATTTTTCTTCCATCAGTCATTTTCTTCCATCAGTCACAGTTTGACATTTAGTCTGGTTGCTTGGAGAAACCGCAACAACGCCTTCAGAGCGGCTCGTGCTGAAGACCGGGTAGGCCAGGGCCCTAGGATTTTCTTCTCCGTGAGAGGGCGGTTGTCCAGCTGGCCTAGTGCGGCTGAGAGGGCCGCTCTTTCGGAATTGAAGCGAGTGCACTCACAAAGAAGGTGCGCGACTGTTTCGCTGCACCCGCAGACTGTGGAAACATCGATGCTGGTGGCCTTACCCTTCTACTTTTCCTCCTCCTCGCCCTCACATCACTTCTCACCGTCATCTCTTTCCCACCCCCTTGCTATTAGTACACATGGCTGTGCTAAGCTTTCTTTCTCTTTTTTTGTACCTCTTTCTCTATATCTCTATTTCGTTCTCTCTCCTTCTGTCTCTTTATTTGTCTTTATCTTTTTCTCGTTCTCTCAGCCGTAGCGACGCAATCATGCGGTTCCCATAAACGCTTGTTCTGTTAGCGTGCCTGGATAACCGAGTGGTCACGACACTCGCCTTCGGACCGTGAGTACACGGGTTTGAATCCCGCCTCGCCAATAAATCTTGTTTTAACAGCCGAGCTGTTTCAAGTTCAAATATTTATCCTCCTCCTCTCCATCCACTCATCTCCTCCTCCTTTCCATCCCCCAATGCTCACTATCTCTTTGTTCCTTCTCTCACCCATCCCTGTAATTGTATCCAATGCCAGACAAATCGGAGCACGTGTCCTGGGAGTGACGCAAAAAGAACAGGACGAAGGGAGCGCGTGGCAGCCGAGTTATTACGTTACACGCGTTAGTCTTAAGGAAGAGGCTATTCTCGATGATAATTTCTGGTCGCGACTAGCGGAGTTTCTCCGAACTTAAACATGTCCGCTGTTAAAAGGAGGAGGGAGAAAGGGAGGCAGGGTGGAATAACATACAAGTAAATGGATTAAATGCGAAAGAAACGAGCGGAATTCAAAGCTTGTGCTAAGCGAGGAATGCTTCATGCGCGATCCAGTCGGTGAACACTGAATGTCGCGGTTAAAATTTCTATATCACATATGTGAAGTACCGAGCAGCGCGGACGCAGGTACAGCGGGAAGCACGCAGTGGCGATTGAGGCCGCGATTTAAGCGCAGTCAGTGCCTCCTTCGGCAGCAAGGAGAAGATGAACGAATTGAGGGATGTTTCGGGTATTCTGAGTTGCTAATGTATCGAGTTCCGCTCTGTGAAAATTTTTCTTCAGAAGCATTTGTAAATTGATCCGTTGCTGACGGCACTCACCACACCTCGCAAGACACGTCAGTTATGTTGAGTGCGGTAGATTCCCTCGCAGACTGTGTCAGATTAGCGATAGTCATATGCTTTCTCTTTAATGCCTTTAGAGATAAGCTCGAGGACGAGGGCTCGATTGTCGGTCACAGCGGCCGCACTGCTATGCGAGCGAATTGCAAGACCATCCTCGTAGTTAGATATAGATGCACGTTAATGAATCCCAGGCGGTCTGTATTATTCCGGAGTACGGGCCATGTAGGGGGGTTCGCAGCAAGGCGTTCGTTCACGTATAAGTTTTACAGCGAAAGCTGTTATGAGATCATTCCACCGGCCGTTTTTGGCGCCGTAGTTGTCCGCCGCCGCCGCCGCCGCCGCCGCTGCCGCCGCCGCCGCCGCCGCCGGTGTCCGTAACCAGTATCGCTCGAAATAAGAAAAAAACGAAATAAGAAAAAATTCCAGGATGGAACGAGGTTCGAACCTGGGTCCTCTGCGTGTGAGCCCAGTATTCAACCTCTGAGCCATGCCGGTGGTTGAAACTGCTTTGCAAAAAGGTCCTATACAGGCTTCGTGTCGGGAACGAACCACATTAGCATATGCAATAAAATAAGCACCAAGCGTCGCACAACGCGAATTCTATAACCAGGCGTCACACAATGCGAATTGCGCAACGAGTAGGTTGTTGATTGCTTCCAACCCATTACAAAGGTCTCTGCCATAATTCTTCGTCGCCATCAGGCACAGCATCAACAAAGTGCGCATAATGCCTTGCATGCGTTTAGCAGATAGCACGGCTGTCCGTAGAATGACGAAAAATGGCACAGTGCCTGCTGCCCTACTTCTCAAAAATTACAATGATTTATAGCGTAGTGGGTTCCTCGCAAGTGCACTTGTATTGGTTGCCAAGGAAGCCCATAAGCGCATGATCCATTTCCTCGGGGTCTCAGTAAAGTTCTTCGCACCCCTCCCCCGTCTCTCTCCCACGTCAGCGTATGTTATACAGCATGACGGCAGAGGGAAATAGCGACCGGGCGTCACCCAGTGCAAATTACATAACTGGTGGGCCGTTTAAAGCTTCCAACCCATTACAAAGGGCTGAGCCGTAATTCTTCATCGTCATCAGTCGTCGCGTCAACAAAAGTGCACATAATCCCTTACAGACGTGTAGCTGGTGCCTCGCTTCTCCGCAGAATGACGAATAATGGCTTAGTAGGCGTTTCCCAACTTCACGAAAATTTGATTTATGGCGTAGTCGGTACCTTCCTAGTGTACTTGTATTGTAGCCCCAAGAGAGCTTACAACGGGCTCTTGAAACGCCGCTCTTCCAGCTTTCGCTGTGACTGTGCTGCGGTTTCAGCGCAGGCCTGGCGTTTTTTTTTTTTTTGTCTATGCTCTTTATTCCGCCTATGCTATGGCAATAAAGCTGCAGGAAAGGCCAATAATCTTGCTGGTGGTATCATCAAGGGCGTTCGTGACACGCGGAGTGGGACAGAAACAAGACAGTGTCCCTTCATATATCTCATAAGAAAATAGTGTAAAGACCACAACTCTCAATGCGCTTTCGTAAAAGAACAGAGAGCCCAGTTTTGAACTATGAGACGAAAAAATCTTACCGAGCCCTTATTTTCTGACTAATCGGTTATTGTCCCAAGATTTGTAGGGATACAGGCCACACGCTCGGCAGCACGATCCATCGCGAGGCTGCTTAACGAGTCATTAAATTTCAGCTGAAGCACGCTACGCAGGGCTGGTCGAAGGACTTGAAGCAGCGCGTAGTCGATATTTCTGCTAAGCTGTTTATACATTGCCACCACAGGAGTGCTTTCTACGTAGTTATTTTCTTTAGCGCTCCTACGTTGGAGCTTCGAACAAGCGCTAAGCAGACGTGCCACTACTACTGCAGATTCACGGATACTTGTACGAAACAAAAAGATAATATAATTAGATTTGAAGAGGTTAGCATTGCGACAGGCGTGCCATGCTTGCATTCGCTGCCATTATAGTAGCAGCAGCCCGCCTCGGCAAAGTGAAGCGCGGATCACGAAAGGTAAAGCCCTTCTCAGCGATGCTTGTGTGGCAAAGTCACACAGAGTGCTAGATGGAAGGAACACAGATGTAGGAGCCACGCAAAAAGCCTGAGAAGTTGCTAAACTGCGTCGCTGTTTTCTTTGTCCTGTGCACCGAGAAGAAAATGTGACTTTCGCGTAGCGCTATGAACGCGTGCCGTGGGAAGCGTTTATGGTGTTGGGGGTGTGTGAACCGTAACACTCAGTGCGTTTTAACAGTGTAACATGGTCGCTAGAGTTTCTTTCGAAAAACCACAACGGTAAGAGCTCGACAGCAACCACCCACTTTTTGAGAAAAAAAGAAGTGACGATTTCTTAAACAATCCACAAGAAATCCGGAGTAGCGCAGAATAAATTTTCTTTCGTGTATTTTTTAAGGTCGCCTGAAACGGCCGTCCGTGCGTTCTAACACTAAAATATTTTCATGCTACAGCTACTGTTTTATTTTTTTTTGCAACAGTCGAAATATGTTTTTTTTTTCTTTCTCTTCCCCAGCAAAGCATCTTCTCGATCATCGCTGTTCCACCATATTTCCGCATAAAAAAGTTGATTTATTACCTCGCAAAATACGGAGCTGGAAATAACGCCACGATTGATAAACTTTGTTGTTCCCGAACGCAACGCCTTTTGCACTCTTTCATCTGTTTCCGTCTTCTTTGTCTTTTATAGCGCAGTTTGTGCTGTGATGCCTAAAAAATGTGTTCGTACCTTCGCTACTCCTGCCGTGAGAACAACAAAATTAAGGAGAGAGATAATATGCGAGACGACCAGATGAAGCTCGCAGAGCCAGATGAACACCATATTTTAAAAGGCAACAGACACCGCTCACTTAGCGAGCGTCTGAAGGCGTAACATCCATCCGTCTACTCTATAGATTCGCTTTTCACGTCACATTTCAAGCGTTCACAAATTCTGCGCAGCTCAACGTTATATGGCTCTGCCACTACTTCTGGCATTTAAGAACAGCGTATTGTAATTTATTTTTCCGAACGTTACGATTTATTTTCTTTGTTGCTACTTATTGTGCACCACTCTCAGGACGAAGACTGAACCACACGAACACAAGCGCGTCTTCGTCCTGAAAGTGGTGCGCAATAAGTAACAATGAATATATACCAACTGGCCCAAGCAAGTACCCTTATAACTTATATTTTCTTTGCTTTTGTTTCTCGAAAACGTCCGATATGGTGGTGTATAACTTATAGGTCTCAGGTATTTTCTGACAGGGCATTCATTTCTTCACTACGAGAAGCCATCGTATCCGGGAATGTTTTTTTGCGTACGCTTAAAAAAATTGCCGCTTCTTGATTCATTGTGAAATAAGCGCGTCTGTCTGGTGATGCTCACTAAGTTTCTTTTGCTATCATGTAATGAGTTTTTATAGATGCTTCAATAAACTTCTTGTCGATAGTGTTTCAGGGAATTTATTTTTTTGCTTTAAGCTAATGAGATGTTCTCAGGCTGGTATCATCGTTCAGCTTATAGCTTTAAAAAAGTGTTAGCAGCTTTCTAGCTCCTTTGTAGCGTGCTAGTATAAGCGTTAAAGAAAGTCATGTTCAGCGTAAAGTACAAAGCGTGATAGATTATAGAGCACAAAGGGTTATCATTGCACTGTCTTTCATTATCTGATTAGTTCCGCAACCGCAGTTGTCCGATTTACCACTAGTAATCTCATGCAACACAAAACGCCCGACAGTGCATCATAAATAAATGCTGAAAGCTCAGCAAAGCAAACAGTGTAAACAAATGCCTTCGCCGCTATTTGACACTATATATGGTTGGCGACTAAGTGTCTCGTATCGACCGGTGCCGACTTAGCAAAAGGGCTACACAGCAGCTCTTGTTGAACAGTGTAGCGATACCCCTGCCTTCTGATTGAACGCTAGCGCCAAGGACAACGCTAGGACAATCAATAAAGTGTACAGTTACACTCCATTAATTGCTCTCGTTTGATTGCCATGTATTGTAGTCCTTTATTAGCCTACGAAAACGCGGCATAAAATAACCTAGAAACGTTAGCTCGCCAGCTGTCTCCTCTTCCTGCTAACCGCTTCCGGTTTCGCTAACGAACTTCAGTATTCTGACGATGCCTGGTTGCAGTGCCGTGCGCTGTACAAAGCTTCTGTATGGGTAGGTCACTAGGCAAGAAGGAAGCAAATAGTGGGCGTTTTTATGCGACATTAATGAGAGCTATGGACAGGAAAGCTTCTTGCATAATGAGACTGTGGTAGAAAAGGTCACAAAAGAGCCGATTTCCGCTCGCATGGTGACTATTGCGGCGCAGTTTATTGTCGAGGCGTGTATCGTGACAAAAATAAACTTTAGTAACATACAAATGTAAGAAAAGCGGAACAAAAGAAAGAAAGAAAGAAAGAAAGAAAGAAAGAAAGAAAGAAAGAAAGAAAGAAAGAAAGAAAGAAAGAAAGAAAGAAAGAAAGAAAGAAAGAAAGAAAGAAAGAAAGAAAGAAAGAAAGAAAGAAAGAAAGAAAGAAAGAAAGAAAGACTGTATATGAATAAAGCATCGCCTGAATCAACGGTATATGCTACGAAACATTTTAGCGCACGCTTTATCGGTGACGACTATAGATGCCAAAAGAGTTCTGGCCGTACAGTCGTGGCGTACCAAACGCACTCAAGAATGAAGTGCATCATTTATAAGGGTATTTTATGATTGCATCTTGTTAATACAGAACATAGTTTTTTTTAATATAGAACAATATATTTAGCACCAATATGTCACCTTTCCTTTAGCGTGATCGCTTATTTTCTTTTCGGTGTCATCAGTGAGGGTGCTATTCTACAACTTTTTACAACAACGACATACTCAATGAGATTTAGCACAGCTACGTTTTCCACTCGACGCAGCTACCTTCTTCCTTCTCCAAAAAGTCTAGATAACTATATTTTTCATGTCATGTAACTAAAACAACACTGGTATATTCGGAAAAAAATAAATGTCGGCTGTACTTGTCACCAGTCAACCATGTTCTTGTAGTTTCGAGTCATAATTTCCTAGAGCGAATTTGACACATTCTCGTTGTACACGTCTCAGCTGTGTGGCGTATATACAAATCAAGTGAGTGAAGTCGATGAGAATATACAATCAAACAAAGCGCGAAAGTAAAGCAACAACGTTCTGTCCAGGAACATACTGCCACCTTGCTCGCCCTCTAGGTTAACGAGTTCTGAGCGCGGTGTCACGTTGCCGAGCGCACAAGTCCTTTACACAGCTGGCTAATTATACAAGATGAGCAAAGCATTAGGGGCGTGGTCGCTCCACTGTCCTTCGTACGCGTACATACACGAAAGTCGCGACAAGTATACATAGGTATACAGAGCGTTGTTGTCATGTTTAAGAGCACCATTTTTGTTTCGTTTTCTTTTCTGTCCTTATTTGGACGATCGGTCTGCTCTAGTCTAATAATACAACCACACAAATGCGCAAGCCACACCACAGTTTTACGGCTTATCGCCACAGCTGACTTTGGAGTCGACAATGCCGTGTTATCACACGCTCAACACTTCAGAGTTGAGGGATATATCCTTGCCATATTTCATCAGGAGGACCCTGACTTCATTCAGGGGCAGAATGCTTTCAGATACAAAGATTTGGGTTTGATGTACATAGTTTACATCTTAATGCAAAATTTACCCAAGCACAGCATGCACTGCTGTCGAAACACATTCTCCACATGAAGCGCTGCTTACAGTGCCTGTTCTTCGCGTAAACCTGTAACAACCTCATATTATGGTGCCACGCCGGAAGTACAGCACACAAACGGGTAATTCTTGACTGCACCTCGTTGAAATCACGCAACATTCCAATAAATGGCGATCAAAACAAAAGGAAAGTCCGTTTGGAGCGGCCTATACACTTTGTTGCATTTGCGCAATATTGCAAATGCGGGAAATAATCTTACGCTCTGCTACACATCCTCCCGATTGTGTAGATTCCAAAAAACATTGTCATCAGGACTGTTTTGTTCCAGGCGACAGATCGTTTCTACGTTACGCAAGTACAACAACGTGTATATGAGGTTAGTTCTTGTCAGAAATGGAAATAGGCCTTAAATGCTTCTATGGCCGACCAATTCCCTCTGATAGTTAACACAGCGACCTTTCCAGTAGTGACGACGACCTTGAGTGTAAGCCAATTTTGACTGTAGATATGTGCAGCTTCTTTTCAAGTTCTATGTCCAAGTTTTCTCATATGAGCTTGTTCTATTAGCGCGCTATTGTGTCGCTTCGTCATGGATGTACCCTTACATCTACGCTACGTTCAAAACTTTGACCATATTGCTAAACCACTGTGCATGGTGTGGTGGTGTCTTATTACATGCCCCGTTCTGCTCTAAGTACCGGGCGTCGCCACTTCTCGTGCTGTCGCTGTTCTCTTCCTCTTTGTTGTTTGACTGAGCCCAGAACGTGTAATAAAAGTGGTTCTGCCTGCTTGCAAATCACACAGGCTTACTGCTGAGTCCATGTTCTGCGTTTAGCTCTGTTTTGCCACAAATTTTATTCGCTTTGTTACGATCTGTTTCCTATTTCAAATGTTCCACATGATGTTGAAAAGCGCTGCAAGTTTCCTGGCTGCACGGTTGTCTGCATGACATACTGTGAGACGTGTGGAAACCACCTTTGTTCAAGAAGCAAGAGACCTTGCTTTCTTTTGTATCACACTGTAGTATGAATGCACCCACTCATTGTCATGTGCAAGTAAATATTTGAGTTTGAATCACTCTGAGCATTTTCCCCTTTCAACTTGGTATTTGTTTAATTCGAAAGCCTGTCCTTCGGCATTTTATTTTGCGGTATCAAAAATACACATGCAAAATTGCTTCATGTGTAAACTATAAACTTGTTCTTTATTTGTGTGTTATTGCGAATATGCAGAGTGCCTATTTTCTGCTAATACAAAATGTAAAAGTCCACGGAAGTAATTTTTGATTGTAGTACAGCTATCGTTATGCTTCTGTGTAACTCCATAATAATATGACGAAACAAAAAAATGCGCAGTAAAGAGTTAACTTTTGTACATTTATGAGATTAAAGCTGTGTATGATGAATAACATTTAGTTTTATTATTTTATTATTAATTTGTGCAGCAGTTGTAGGATCTCTCTTTTACAAGATTATGCTATGAGGACTTTATAAAGAAAACGGTACTAAAGAGTTCCTCAACAAACTTGTACGCAGCAGCATCTCCCCAACGTCGACTGAAAGAAGTGTAGTTTTTATTTAGCTTGGCCAAAATGAAACTGAAAAATAGCTCGCCGTTAGCAGGCGAGAGACAATGCTGTCGTGGCCTAACGTCTAACGCGGTGGGCTGCAAAGCGAGAGGTCGCCCGTTCGATTCCGCGCGTCGGAAATAATTTCTTAATTATTTTTCTTTGTGGCCTTTCTATATATATACATACTCATACGTATGCGGTGAATGACGGCGACGGGGACGGACATTTTCCAGCTGAGACTGTCCATATAATTGCTATCGCAATAAAAGACAGCGCATGTATGAGGAACACATTGACTATGCAACAACGAGGAAACAACAAAAAAAAAGTCAGTAAAGGTAGGGGCTTCTAAAAAAACGAGAACTCATGTAGTAAAAGTTTAGTCATAAAAACAGTTTTCCGGTGGATGCCACTTTTACATATTATGTTCTTTCTATGTTAAGTTTCTATGTTTCTTTGTTTCTATCTACTTAAATAAAGCACTGAAGCTAGCTTAACAAAAAAAGCCGGATATCCTGTGTTTCTTTACGTTGCAGTTCCGCGTTTTTTTTTCGCTTCTCTAGCTGACGCCCGTGCTAAATGCGTGATATAGCAGCTGCGAGCCAATCCGAGCAGCTTAAAAAGGCAAAAACCGCAGAAGCTGAGAGGTGGGAACACCGAGCGTACAGGAAGTGTTTTCACGCGTCGCTTGCTGGAGTAATCAATATAGGCTGCCCGTTACTCGCTTCTCCCATTTGCGCGACTATGACAGGCACGAACTGAGGGCGATATGCTTAAATAAGTGGAGCTTGACGACCTTTGGTAGTTAGAGTTCATTAACTAGCTCACCTGAGCACATACACCTGGGAGTGGGGCCGTTAGTATGTACAATAAGTGCGCAGTTTAACCTGCGACAAAGAAGAGAAGATGGAAGATGAATGAAAGGCGAGAAGGTTAACGAAGACCTAGCTCGAGCGGCTGCCCTGAAGTGGGAAAGTGTAAAACGTGAGAGAAGAAAAGGATCATAATTGATAAAATCAATGTAGTAGCAATTACGTGCAGTATAGCGGGTGTTCAAAGCTGAGTTTTATGGTTTCCTTAAAATTCAGGAATTCAGGACTCGGAAGAACGTGACAACTACCACTGGAGATAAGTTTTGTATCCAGGGGACACAAAGCGAGACAATAATTAACGCTGTCAGCCTCCCAATTAAATAAGATTAAATAATGAACATTTGAGTGACTGCAGCCGGCAGACATGTTTGTATTGAAAAGTTGGAGGCAGTCGCGTTTCTACACATTTGCACTTGGAAGAATTCTTGTAGCACGTCTGTGCTGTGAGATAGGTGGCGTTTTACCCGTACTGTGCCTTCCTAATAATAACGAAAAGATGAGCTAGTTTGTAGGGATTCATCATGAGAGAAGGCAATGCGTTCAGGCACGCACACAACTGTGCGTTCTATGGTTCACTTCTCTTCTGTCTGAATCTGCACACCTTACCTTCTTTCGGTACGTGCCGTGATTTACTTTGTTAGATGGTTTCATGCACTTGCCTTCATCCGTTGAAGAACAATTACACAGGTGCGCCTCACCTGAGAGGCCGTCGGACGTAGACAAATATTTGGGGAATTCGGCTCACGAAAGGTAACTTCCGCGGGCAAAACTTAATGTAATCCTCTACGCCAAAAGAAAAGACAAGAAAAGCAGAACAATTTAAACGTTAACGAGAAATCGGTTTGCTCTTGTGTCCGTACTGCATGCGAAATGTTTGCTTCGAAAACCTGCACCCTTAGAAAGACGCCTCTCCTGAAATTTAATGGACAGATTTTTCTATATTGTAACACCCTAACTTATACCTTGGATGAGATTTTTTTTATACCGGGAATGAGCGGGCGTCACACAATGCGAATCACGTAACTAGGGTCGTTTAAATCTTCCAGCCCATTACAAAAGGCTCAGCCATAATTGTTCGTCGCGATGAGCCGTCTCATCGACAAAGTGCACATAATGCCTTACAGATGTGTAGATGCTACCTCGCTTCACCGCAGAATGACGAATAATGGCGTAGTGAGTGCTTCCAAACTTCACAAAAATTATGATTTATGGCGTATTGGGTACCTTGCTAGTGTACTTGTATTAGTAATCCCAAGAGAGTTTATAACGGGCTCTCACAATCCTCGCGGGAGACTGCGCTGACCAGCTCAGAGCCGCAGGAGCAGCGTCGGCTGATCCAGCGGGCACGTGGTGTGGCGCGAGCCAATGGGGCCCTGAACTAAGGGCTCCACCCAACGAGGGCGATCATTTAGGCCTGCATAAATAAAAGTTTTCTCTTTCTCTCTTTCGCTGTGACCGCGCTGCGTTTTCCACGCCAGCCTGGCGTTTTATATATTGCGCTGAATTAGTTGCTTAACAAAGGTCAATTATGAAAGCTTTACAATATTCGCTTTAGGACCAAGTGTGTTTCGTTACGTTGTATAGGGTATTCCAAAATGAGCGATCCAATTTTTGCGGCAACATGCATATTGCGTGGTGATTTTATTCGGGCGTTTAAAGAAAGTCCACAAAATATGAAATAAAACCAGGTGACTCATTTAAAGGGACACTAAAGAGCAAAACGATTTTTCTCGCATTAGTAAGGCAGTCTTCCACGGTACCAAAAACATCACGCTTGCTGCGAGAAGGCGCTTAAAAAGCGAGAAAACGCGCAAAAAGAAAATACAGGTGGCGACGCCACCTTGAAATTCCCGCACCATTTGCCGTGACGTCACATATTTTTGACGGCGCCTGCTTGGGCCTACGTAGTTCCTAATCGGTTAAATCGAAGTACATTGTCCTCTGAGGGGGCCAGAGACTTGACGTAACGAGTTTTTGGAAATTTCGTCGAGCCAGTGGCGCCAAAAATACGTTAAATGCTCTTTGAAGTCTTTTACGTCACGAATCACAATGTTCGGCGCGAAACTTAAACATGAAACTTTGAACTTAGTTTTCTCCTCTAATAAAAACCCCATGGTGGTGAAATAAACTACACAAGAGTTCTCCGAGCACACTTTATTAATCTAAACCAATTCATTGTTTCTCTTTAGTGTCCCTTTAATTTCATTTTCATTTTATTACACTGTCAGCCCGATTTGGGCTATAGCAGGGGTGGAAAAACAAACATACATACACTAAACAAGTACTCCCTATACTAACAACTATAATACAGAACAATGAATGAGAAGAATAGCCAAAGTACATTGCCCTTGATCACAGAAAATAAGCATTCAGATGTGGATAGGTGTATCATGCGCTACCTTAATGCAGCTCTCTCAACCGTGCTTCGATTGAAACCACCAGCGCGCGGAGCGTCAGCCTATCGCTTATCAGGGAAGACGGCGCTTCCTTGCCGTGCATGGGGCCGTCACCCTGACGCATTGGGAAGCTGATGCCTAAAGCCGCGGCCTCTCATTTCGCCACGGACCGCGTGTTGGTTGTTTCGCTAAACAGGCCGAATAGACTTACTGATGCGTTCGTCGCTAGTTTCGATACTTCTTGAATTGAGGCGCGCGGTTGCTGTTGTTATTGGAAACATCAACGCAGATATTTATAGCACTTGCGTCATCAGTGCAAAGCACAGTCAATACTTTCCAAGAGCCATTGCCAAATGCAACTCCAAATTCCTAGTCACGGTTCCTTTATAAGAACATGAAATACTCAAGTTCTTAGTTCTATACAGAACTCCTTTGTCGATGTTGTGCAATACTAGTAATCCTTTCTCAGAATCGGATTGGTACGCAATCTTACGGGGTGCGTCTGCAAGTTGCGAAAGCGCTGTGTCCTAATCAACTGCGGCATTACGTATTGTGCCCCTGAAGACTGGTGCAGGCACTGGGTTAAATCCGCACTGGGTTAAATCCGGATTGGCTAAACTTATTTCTGGATCGAAGGGATCAATAACGCGCAGTCCCGAATATAACTGAAACTGTACCTGATTTTAACGGTACTCCATTCGAAGGTAACGCAGACTGCTACAGGTTTTTGTTTCCTCAGTCTTTTTGTCGCTATTTCTCAGCGATGAACGACGCAACTAAATGGCATAAGTGGGGTGACCGCACCGCAAAAGTTCTTGGTGATCGGTTCCTACCTCGGACCAACGTCTTTAGAAGCTTTTACATATGAGAAATTTATGTGGGTTTTATTTCAGCTTTGTTCTACAAAGCTGGTTAGTTGTTATTTTCTCTTTCATAACCCTTTCTTCATAGAGCGAGACCGCGCATTACGAGTTTCCCATAGAATCTGCAGCTATGCAGATGACAAAAGTGCCTACACAGCATACTGGAAAAGATCAATACGTGAAAATGTTGTCATCAATGGGCACATCGTATCTGGGGAGCTATGATTATTCATGGCTTAAGCGAAATTTGTTTGTATACGGTGATTACAAATAGCTCTTGAAGCGAAACACAGTGATGAGTTTAGTGCGCGTTACTTGAAGGTTCGGCGCAGTTCAATTTGTTCCTAGTCTCTTATATTGCTGGCATCCTCGCCGAGGATTAGTTACAAAATGTTTTTTTTTGTTTGCTTTCTTGGAGCTCACTCAATATCATCATAGAGAGACCAACATTATACCCAGCCGAAATACTCAGGCTAACTAGTCTGTTACTCAAGAAGGCGAAGTGAACTTAGGCCGATTTAATATCGATGCGGAATCCCAGTAATTTTTGTGACCCAAGTTCAAACTAAATATTCATCACCGAGCCAGAATACATTGCAACAACACTGATGACAAAATAACGCAAATATTAAGTTGTAATAGCCCACATAATAAATTCGGCTTCACCAGAATGGAAATTCATGCACGAACAGCTACAGCTACAGAGTCACTTTGTGCACTTAGTTTCATAGCTGTAAGACACTAAACATGTGCGTAGTCAAAAAACAGCCTTTCCAAGTGCGATTTGCCTAAAGGTTCGTGCATTGACGATCGTTTTATCTGTAGCTATCACATGCAAAAAACAAGAGAAAGAATTCCATCCTACGCGAAGTGTACAGAAGAAATGAGATAGGCGAAAACCCGGACTCTGACCGCGGGGACAGAGCGAGAGCGGAGATTTATTGGCCGTTGTGGTATTTCAGAAGCAGCCCATTAACGTTTGCGACAAAGTGAAGATTGCAGGACAAGGAGGACAGGGACTGGTCGTTTTTCTTTACTCGCACGTCGAAGTGGCTAGCGTGTGAAGAAAAAGCAATAAAACAGCTCCAAGAGAAACAGGTTAGAGATTCTCATAGGTCTTTCAGCATCTCGTATCAACGATGCGCACTCTGCCGTCTCGCACTCTCCACTCCCTTCATGAATAAGGCTGTCTTTTTTTCAGTCCAGTCGACAGTGCTTGCGTGCGGACTGGAGAGATTGGATTGGATCCTTCTGGGGTCGCTCTATCCAGCACTCGTTGTAGTCGCGTGGTTTTGTTCCTTATTTATTCCTATTTGAGAACCCTTAGTTTCGAAAAAAGAACATTCACGATGACGAGCCTATGCAGCATCCTCCTGCCTCTTCCTATAGTGGACAGATAAGGAGTGTTGGAGAGACGGAGAAATGATGCCTGCAATGCAGTGCTTGGCGAACGAGACAGCCTCAAAGCTTAATAAAGCTTTCGATTGGCACCGAAGTGAGTTCCCTTCGCAAGTGCAATAACCACAGCTATGCAGGTGATGGAGCCAGTTCGATGGAGCGCTAACTTTCATTTAACATGCTGCGGCCAATCGTCAAGAGTTTCAGTGAAAATAGTTGATGTGGGTACCAGTGCACGCGGGAGTTAGCGACAATGATATTGCTCATCCCTCCATCCGAGAACTTTCACACAGGGACTTCGCCCATTCCTACACAGCGCAGCTTCTCGCTGACCAGGACGACCTCCAGCCCCGTCTTCCATACTGTGACGTCTTGAATGCGTGTAATAAAATGCTTTTCTGGGCGCGTTGGTTAAGAGTCTGGAATAGATTTGAGCGCAGAAAGACGGGACAGAAGACAAGACGACTGCGCGAGCGCTCGTTCAGTTGTCTTCTTGTGTAGCCTCTTTTTGCGCTCAAATATGTCCATGAAATACATTTATATTAGTAGACGCCCTGTACCCCCGCCTTATCCCAAATTAGACAATACAACTCAGATAGTATGGCGACGATTACAAGCATTGACCATTCCGAATCCTTATGCCTTTTCCAAGATAAATCCTACGGTCTACAATACGCGCTGTGAGTTCTCTCCCCAGGCAGCCACGTTATACCACATGGTTCTGGCGTGCCAATAGAATTCGAAAATATCGGCCAAACAAAACCCGACGATAGACGAGTTGGAGGAGGCCCTGTCCAACTCGTACCTCGAACAGCAACAAGCTCGTGTCAACGGAACCCGGACAGCGACATAAGCCAATGTTCTTCTGGACTCGGAGATCGATCGTAGAAGCAAATCTTAATATTTGACTAATAGATGTTTTACTCTATCTCTCTCCGTGAATCCCAAATGTTCTATGCAGCTGATTTTATTTGACCAACACAAACTACTTAGTTGGAGGCCACAAGAGACGCTGCCTTTTGACCGATTTATTTTCGCTACCATGTGGCTATTCATGGGCTATATGGCAGGATCCCTCGCAGAAAGACTACTGTGACGTAACAAAACGGGAACCAAAACTTTGCACTTAACTACAAAGAGTCAGTGAGATTACTGAGCTAACTGAAGAAAAAAAGAGACTACGAGTATGTGTGAAACCTTGAGCATCGCAAGCTTTTATCGCATTTCAAAGATTATTAAGTTTTGTTATACACGAGTGCTACAATTTTGTTACTCGCTGTCTTCTCAACTCAAGAAACAGTGAGAAGGCGGGGCCTTACAAGATGCAGGTATCAGAGGTGTTGGTAGAACACAAGTGATACAACTCTTCTTGGAGAACTACCGCTCTTCCATTCAACAGGTTGGTGCGACCGCGTTTGTGCTTTTTCATCACGCTGTGTTTTGCGACGGACATAGCTTAGTCTCCTGTTTCCATGCAGTAGTTCATGGTTTAAATCTGTACGCTTTTGTTGCAAGCTGTCTAATCTTCCTTCTGATTCGAATAGTCGGCAATACACTGTGCTCTTGGTAACACACGCGCTACAGAAGAAAGGCCACTTTCTCGCAGTGCTTCTTGCGGTGCTTCTTTGTTGAGCACTGGGACCTGCGTCAATGATTTCTCGACACGGATGAAACCTTGCATACGCTTCATCGAACACACATCACGACAAATCCCAGCGGCTAGATTCTCACACAGAAGAGTTCGGTGCCGCTGCGAGAAGGAGCTGCAAAGCGAAACGTGTGACGCAATTGCAGTGGAGTGTCTAATCGTACACCGTTTTCTTTTTCTAGTTACAGCTGCTTTCTTTGCTCAGACATTGGTGCCTTACACTTTATTATGCTGTTTTCTAAGCAAGGCAACCGATCCCACGCGCCCTTTGGGACTTATTGTGGAAAAAAATAAGGAAAAGCACTAAGCCGGGGAGGAACTTCTTGGAAGGGTATATATATATAAGTAGATCACCTAATCCATCTGGGAGTGCACTATTGCGCACATTCGCAAGTGCCCATTCGTCTTTCAATTGGAGACGCCGCATTTTGCCACCTTTGTATAAATATGAGCGCGTTATCCTTCAGCGCCGTTCCGAAACGTGGCAAGTATTTCACTGTAACAGTATTAATAGCTGTGTATCTTAGGCTGCCCGAGGTGCCTCGCTCACAATTACGGAATCTTCTCGCTAGCCATCTCGCATTGGCCACTGCTATCTGCCATCGTTACGAAAGTGATTGTTGCGAAAATAAGAGAGCTCTGTGAAATTTGTTGCTTCCACGAGTGGTCGTTGCGGTGCGGTACTATTCACTAAGATGGCGAAGCTTCTTAGGAAGAGCCGAATATAGCAGCTCCCTCTGAGTGCACTTGCTATAATAATGTGTGCTTAAGGGGGGATGATTTCTGTCGCATGTATTCTAGCGTATGCATTACTTGTCACAGCATTTACCCATAAGGAATGCTTGGGGACGATAGTACTTCTTTTATTCTCGAAAATCTCTCATCCTCACCATCATTATCAAGCGCCCATATTATGTCCACTGAAGGACGAAGGCATCCCTGAGTGATTACGACCCGAAGCTAACGCTACCCACGATCCGAAGAAGACACAACAAATAATAGAGCAGGAAAGGCAGAGAGGTTAACCAGTTTAGTAGTACCGGTTTGCTACCCTACACATGGGGAGAGGGTGGGGGAGATACTGGAGAGCTAAGAGAGAGAGCAAAATATCACATAACACAGCGCACACATAGTCAGTCACAGTCCGTCACTCTTGCGTGGTACGCGACATTACTGTCACAGCCGCTTGTCCAAGTCCGTTTCTTTTCAAAACCTCAGAAGTGCCTTCGTCGCCTTTAGCTGCGATGTCTTCTGTCGACGACATGCAAGAATAGCTTCAGCAGACATGTGTCTACTGTCAAGGTGCGCTAGAACGGACGCTAGTGGCTCTCTCTGAACATCATAAACCGGACAGTCGCACAGGATGTGTTGTAGGGTCTGCTCGCAACGACAGGTATCGCAAAGAGCGCTGTCAGCCGTTCCGGTGCGAAAGCAATAGCATTTCGTAAATGCCACCCCTAGCCGTAAACGATAAAGGAGTGCGGGCGAGCATCGTTACCACTCGGCTATCCAGGCCCGTTGGCAGAGCATAGCATAGCCTTGCAAAGAGGTGGGGCAGGGAAGTTAGGGTGAAGAAGAGAGGCTAAAGCATAGTATAGCTACAGCACTATAGTATAGCCGTGTATAGTGTAGCATAGCAAAGCAGTGGGAAAGGGAAGTGAGGGTGAGGAGTGATGTAAGGGTGAGGAAGAGGAAATGGATGAGGGTAGAGAGTAAAACATAGCATAGCCTTGTATAGTATAGTGTAGCATGGAGGTGGGAAAATGAGGTGAGGGTGAGGAGGGGAGAGGGATAAGCATAGCCTAGCCATGTATAGTATAGTATAGAAAATGGAGGAAAGGGAAGTGAGGATGCAGAAGAGGAGGAAAGGGAGGAAGGGAAAGGGTAAAGTATAGCATAGTCATGCATAATACAGTATAGCAATGGTTGAGAAATGGAAGTGAAGGTGAGGGGGAGGGAAAAGAGGGGAGTAAGACCACCAGCTCCGCGTTTCCTCAGTCTTCGCTACAGTGATGCGTAGCTGCTCTAATTTTTTATCTGATATGCCTGCTTGAATATTCGCTAGCCTTGTTGGTTTTCCTAGTCTTGATAGTCTTCTTAACGAGGTGGCGTAGTTATGTTAATGAGAAAGAAGAAAGAATTAAATGTATGTAAGAAACTGATGAATTAATCAATAAATTGTATGTTCCAATATTTCTGAACAAACGTTGGTTAGTGATAGGGACTGCTTGTTAAAGGAACATGGTTTTGGAACTGGAACGGTCCTACCGACTTTGCGGTCGTGAGGAACAATACCTGTACGTGCATTGCCAGGGATAAGCAGAGCACCTCAGTCGCAATAGAAGAGAAGTCGCATCATTGCTTAAGCTCAAGTGATCCCCAAATCTAACAGAAGAAAATTATGTAATTATTCATTTCGCTCCAAACCTGATTACTGCGACATCCAGACGCCTTAACTCACTTTCCAGCATTTCAATTTTGGGCTCATACCCTTATGTGAAGCCGCACTAGTTGTATGCTTCTAGGATAACAGCGGCTAGAATAACATGACGCTTCTTTAACATTATACAATAGGAGAACAATTTGAAATTATTTTCTGTGGTGGTATGTTCCGAAACCGCCACATGATTATGAAGTACGACGCAGTGGGACACTGAATTATATTGACAAGATGGGACGTTTTACTATGCGCCTAAGAACAAGCCACGTCTCTTCTTTTATTCCGCCGCTCTCAAAACGTGGCCGCCGTTGCAGGGAATCGAACTCACGTCCTCGACCTTAGCAGCGGGACAGATTAGACGCTAAATTACTCACGTGAGCCTTGGAAACAGAAGCAATTACATTATCTAAAGGGTGGCGTTAGATCACATTGTTGCAAGCTCTTCTGCCGCAGACCGGCATGGTCTTGAAATTAAGTTCACACCTCGAAGTGGCTAACCTTACATGGTGAGACATACTGCATTGAAAATGTCACTCAGGCGGAGCGATTACCTGCCAGGTCTGCCAGGCGAATCCCGCCTGTGGCGACATCCCCGCGATATCACCTCCCACCATCTAACCTAACCTAGCCTAAAATAAATGAACCTAACTTAACCAGGCCTAAGTAACCTTAATTCAACTTAACCCAACCTCACCTAACGTAACCCGAACCTACGCAAACTACCCAAACTTAACGTAAACTTTCCGTACCATGTGCGGCTTTTCTCACGTGGGCATTCCAGGCAACGTTCTAGCATCCACTACGGATAGCAAGTCGAGCCGACTTCTGTTCCACACTTAACAACATTCTTCCGTATTCACAAACAGTCCTGACGCCAGAATTAATCGTACGAAAAAATACTCAGCCAATTCAAATTCAAGGCAGATTACTGGTCAGTGACCTGCCAACGGCAAGGTCACTTGCAAATGAAAAGTTTTGTTAATTAAGCCCTTTATTCTCGCTGACAGAAAATCTAAAGTACCCCTTCCCCTACGTTTCTTTTTTTTAAGATAATGTTTTTATGTATTTTCCTCTTTCGCGCCATTTCGCCAACTGCCGCGTTCGTGAGTGACTCCCTGAAAATTGCGTTTATATTGATTTTGCGATTAGCTTGCATTGCGGAATCGCCACGCGCGAAAGCCAGCACATTGCTCTTGGTTGAGAAGACAGTGTGGCAACTGGCTTCCCAAAACCTTCTATGTTCTTTTATTCTGATCTCGGTCCCCGTCCTTCCTTCTTTCATGTGCCGCGATTATCCACCCCTGTGGAACACTGCTAGTGATGACCTCCAAGAAGAATGATGATGGAAACAATTATGGCGCGAATGTTCCTTCATCACGGCGCAACATATCTTTCCGGAGGCAGATTAAGTCGAGAGTTAGGACAGCCTTCTTCCTACATGACGCGTTCTTTTCAACGGCCAACGTTTGTGAATTTCGTCGTTTAGCGAACAAAATGCTGAAGCGCTGTAAAGCTAGAAAAAGAAAGCATGAAGCTAAACTTAATTTGTACGTCCAAGGTAGCAGGGCATGATACTTTTCGTGACGTCTGACAGTAACAAATGCGCATATGATCGCCATGAACGGGGCCACTGAGTTATGAGTCGATACTTTCAAGCCACTTGATTAGGATCGATTGCTTTCGATTTTTCGGTGTACTTTACGCGTGAGACGGAATATTTGTTACCATTAACTACTTCTACTTGTGTACTGAAAAATAAAACAAAAAGAAAATGATTAGGCTCATTCTAGGTGCTTGCAGAAGGATCCATACGGCCCTCGGAAGGCTCGCGCAATTTTGCAGAGCCAGAAGTCAATACCGGATGCGTTGTACGCTTCAGTACTACAGCCATAGCTAATGCTCCTTGCTGAAAGTTCAGGCCCAGAACGTATCAGCAGAGTGAACTGGATGAGGTCATTACAGGATGCGAAGTGAGTCGTCGGCTGTTTAAGGCAATGTTTATCCTCTCCAAATACTCTCCCATTCTACGCTTGAGAAAGTCATCAGAAGTGCCCTGTACTCAAAAGAGGTTTGTATGGGAACAACTGCGTGGGCAAGGCATGCTTCTTCCGCTGAAACAATAGAGTGGACGCACACATCCTGTGCAACAATTGCTCGATTTAAATGCAATAGGACAATCGCACTTCACGCAACCTGGCAGTGCTGATTAGATTCTCTTCTCACACGGCAAGAAAACTATCATGCGTCTCACGGCATTCAAGCCATGAAAAGCCGTACGTTAAATTCGCCGACAGCTGCAGACTGGCATGGATGCAGCAGTTGAGCGCATACGAATGCTACAGCACCTTAGAAAGCACTCAGTCGTCTCATTATTAAATTACGCCTAATGATCTGGCCTGAAAACTATATTGTTTCTTTGTAGAATCGTTCTCCTTATTGAATTCGCTGCAAAGTAATGTACTTCCCAGTTCACTATTATCCGATTCTCAGCACTCAGTGAGTCGACCACACTAATTAGAAGCGGTACCTGTATTTAACCCTCAAAGCATCTATGTCCAAAAGCGATGATGTGACGTGATGCCTAAAGACAACTGCGGACAGGTCATTCCGATTTCATTTCCGAGTACGGAACGATGCAGTTTGGAAGCCCTAATTGAACCAGTGCAAAAGGGCGATAATGAAATAGAAGTATGTCGTAAGAGGAAATGAGTTATGCGCAGCGCTTTCATCGATGCATCTACCCTGTTGATCAGTGCTTGGCAGTATCGAAGATACATGTATCTTAGATACTATCTTAGATACTCTTTGGGTGTCTTGTATCTGTATCGCGATACGTCTCGCAAAACGAGCATCTGTAACTGTATTTCCGATACATTCAATAATGTGTCGAGTATCTTAAGCTACAAGATACTTCTATAGAAACACCCCCAAGTGAAACAATAAACGTCGGCTGAAC